>NW_010518253.1:0-41328 GCF_000687285.1 Phaethon lepturus | reverse complement strand
ATATATATATATATACACACACACACACCCCACTCTCACAGGATATGCAGACTGAATCCTCTGGCCCTAGCAAAGACTCATGTCATAAAAGACCACCACATTCAGGAAAGAGATGAGAATCCTCCATGGAAGCCACTGGAAGAAATACACCCAGCTCCCAGCACCTTCCAGCAGAACCAGCCCACCCTCCCAGACGGTCTGGCTAAGCCCCCAACTCGCCAGCCCCCAGCCCCGTCAGGGCACGCTGGCTGACACGTACTAATTCTGCACATTCTTTCACTCTCAAGTACTGGCAGCAATCTCGTGCTAACAAATACGTAATAGATACACTTGCTTGTAAAAAACCTGTGGCAGATAACGCCAAAAGCAGCGTTACCTCCAGGTAGCTGGTTGAAGTGAAGCTACAAAAAGTTCCTTTCACAGTATATGCAAGAATTCTGTCACGTTAGATGTCTCACTGGGAAAACAAGAAAGTCATTTGTTCTAGCCACAGACTTCATGGTACTCAAGCTTCAGCACGGCATAAGTCAAACAATAAAGCTCAAATGTAATGTAAATCATTATTGCATGGAAGTTTACTTTCCTGTCACCACTGCCACACTTGGAAGCAACCTACAGTTCTGAATATCTTTTAAGTTTTTCCATTAGTGCAAAATGTTTGTAAATGTAACCTTCCAAGCTGAAGACTCAAACAGATAGTCTTGTGAAGAAACTTTTCCTCATCATTCTTTCATTACAAAGTGAGCATATAGTGTAAAATAATAAGAATAAAAGCATTGCAAAAAGCTACAATCTCCCTTTACTGAGATATTATTTATTCACAAGCAATGCCATTTTCACAGTGTCCAACAGAAGCACTGAGTTGCCACACAGAAGTGCAGGTTTTTATTGATTACCAGGAAAGTGTGGATCCTAAATGTCAGCCCATGGATCATCACTTAGGAGCCTGAAGTAGGAACACAAGTCAGGCTTCCATGGTTAGAGGAAAGGGAGGCGGGGGGACTGGGGGAACCCACACCAACACCCAGGAAATGTTTCTTCTATCATTTTCTTTCCAGATGGCTTATTGGATGAAGAAGGGAAAAAAAGGTATTATGAGAGAAGAAGTTATGGGAAAAAAAAAAAAAATCCAGCTTCCTCTGTAGTCATCCACTATCTCCCAGGCATAGACTAACAGTATGGCCCCCTAAAGAGACCCAGCAGTGCCCTCTGGTGATCCAGGTCAAATTCAGCTGTGTTACATGGGCAGAAAAATGGATCAGTGCCCCTACAGTAGCTCCAGATACAGGAGCAGGATTCTGTCACCTCTGTTGGGGAATTACAAAGGAGCACATCCAATTTGCATATATTTGTACTGTTGTGGGAAATTTCTGCTACAAAATTTACTCGGTTGGAATGAATAAAAATTATACCTGCATTTGAGGACAAAAGGCTCCAATATGCATTGTGTCCAATATGCTTGTTGCAAGTTGTCAGTCCTTTGCTATCACTGAAGATGACAGTGGTATGTAGAACAGTTTTAGAGGATGGGACAACAAAGGAGGTGTTTGTTTTCTTGTTTGCTTGGGTAATTTTTTTTTTCAAGTTATGTAAGAGATTCCCACAAGAACATTGCAGGTTCCCACAAAAACATGGTAGGCTAATATGACTTAAATCAACTAAGGGCAGCAGACTGGCATTATGTTTTGGTTCTTTGAAACGTTTGGGAGAAATAAGGGAAAATGGTAGCATGGGAAATTCTGGCAACGTTGCTGGTCTCAGCGGAAACCCTGTATTCAAAAGCCACCCAAAGTATTTAACTGTATGGCAAGATCTACCAGGTTGGGTGCCCACAAGAAAAGCTTAAAAATAAATTTTTATGGCATAAGTAATTTAGGTACTTAATATATTGATATCACTACTCACATTTTATATATTATCTCCGACTACAGTTACTCTTGGTAAGTTCTAATCTTTCTTCCATCCATTCTGTTATCTGAAAGCTTCCTTCCATCGGCCTCATCTTCCTTTGCATTTCTAATGTTATATTATTGCCAACACAGTAATTATCTTTATTCTCATCAGCATCTTTCCTCATTTCTTCAAATGTAGCCCCTCAAGTACATTTTATGTTTTCACCTCCAATCATCAGCATACCCCATATTCTTACAGACATGTCCTACGCCCACCTTTTTGGTTTTGTTTCTTAACTATGTTGAGTTTTCTGAACTTGTAATATGTTTTATTTTTTGAATATACCATATTCTACATATTTTGGATTCTCACTTCACAGAGATTCAGCTGAAGAGTGTTGCAGAAGAATCTGTTAACTTGCATCATGTGGCTCTCAAGCTTTTTCTCTTGAGGAAAATAAGGTACAAGACAAGGAGTGTGTCACTCAGCTCCACTTCAACAGCTGTTCTTGCACTCCATTCTATGTCAGCTCATTTTTCTCTGTAGTCATTTTACTGCTACATCCTGTGCAATTGGCTTTTGCATCTGCCCAAAAATGGCAGAGAAGAGCAGCAGATTCATTACCACCGAGCATGACTTTGATTTTTATCTGTCTACACAGTGGGTTCAGAAGTAAACATTCTTTTAACCTGATTTCTTTCCTAAAATGCTATTACCCCTGCTAATCTATATTATATCTTAATTATCAATAGGTAATGAGGGACATCTACCTGGACTTGTGCAAAGCATTTGACACTGTCCCACACAACATCCTTGTCTTTAAATTGGAGAGATATGGATATGATGGATGGACCACTCGGTGGATAAGAAATTGGCTGGATGGTCACACTCAAAGAGTTGCGGTCAACGGCTCTATGTCCAAGTGGAGATCAGTGATGAGTGGTGTTCCTCAGGGGTCAGTATTGGGACTGGCACTGTTTAACATCTTTGTTAGTGACATGGACACTGGGCTGAGCGCATGGTCAGCAAGTTTGCCGAGAACACCGAGCTGTGTGGTACAGTTAACACACTGGAGGGAAGGGATGCCATCCCAAGGGACCTTGTCAGAGGTGGGCCTGTGCAAACCTCAAGAAGTTCAAGGCCAAGTGCAAGGTCCTGCACATGGGTCGGGACAATCCCAAGCACAAATACAGGCTGGCAGGGAATGCACTGAGAACAGCCCTGAGAAGGACTTGTGGGTGTTGGGCGATGAAAAGCTCAGCATGACTCAGCAACATGTGCTCGCAGCCCAGAAAGCCAGCTGTATCCTGGGCTGCATCCAAAGAAGCGTGACCAGTGGGTTCAAGGAGGTGATTCTCCCCCTCTACTCTGCTCTTGTGAGGCCCCACCTGGAGTCCATCCCTGGAAATGTTCAAGGCCAGGTTGGATGGTGCTTTGAGCAACACAGTCTAGTGGCAGGTGTCCCTGCTCATTGCAGGTGGGTTGGAACTAGATGATCTTTAAGGTCCCTTCCAATCCAAACAATTCTGTGATTCTATGACATGAGTAATATGCTGCCAAGCTACTGTTTCATTTTTCCATAGTTTAAAAAAAAAAGTTTCCATTCCTTTTCTGTTCATCACAGTAAAAAGCAGCATACACTGTCAGGCAGCAGATGATTTGCTGCTCTGTGCCACTTTGCAGCACTGCCTGTTTGGAAGGTGAATTGCTGAAAACTACAATAGAGAATGAACACTTCTGCTGCTAACAGATAATCATGCAGAGCTTGCAATCTTTACAATAAGGGGACATTTATAATTTCTTTTTAAATTTTGTGTTTATGTTATTTTGTGTTATTTTAATTCCAATATTGCAAATGAAATCCTCTATCTCAAGATAAATCTGAGAAGTAAATGAGTTACTGGAAAGATAACTCCCCAGTATTTACAAAGGTTTACTATAGATATAAAAGTTATTGTAAATGCCTACATATCCCCCATTCCTTCTCCTACAGACAATGAACAAACACTATCACCTATTTTCCAAAATAAATTTGTGCTTCAGAGGCAAGATAATGCATTTTCATTTGAAAAATTACTTTTATCAAATTACACACAGAATGAATATAAAATAAGTGATTACATACAGCCCAAAGAGAATGAAAGATTTCCTAGGTACCAAATGGGAAAAAGGTACTGCTGTATGGAGCAAAAATAGTTGTTTGGTACCATTTTAATGGTCCCAAAATGCAGAAGAAAGCAAAAAGGATATTTCAGCAAAAAAATCATTGACTACATTTAGTAAATCATAAATTGTTGTCGCTCTGTGCAGAACAAATTTAATGTTGCAAATGGTAAGGTATATCAGCGTGTTTAAAACAAACTGGAGTTAAGGAAGCATATAGTATAAGTCTAACACTTACTTTGTACTTGTAAACATCCTTTCCACACAGAGCCCTTTGGGACATTCAAAGAATTTACTGAATGAGCTACTTGGAATAAATAAAGAACACTCAACTTGGCCTGTAACACTTTAACTGATTAAAAAAAGGTTTTAACTGTTCCCCTAGTTGCCTGGAAATGGCCATTTAAAAAAATGCTGCTGTGGCAATAGTAAATCTTTATTAATTCCTCATTTTTTGATTTTCCTGCATGGGGCTTGTTAAAAATAATCTTTCAATCCAACGATTTCAGGACTGAAAATTTAGTACTATACAGTGAACCACACAAACGTACTGGAAAAGAGGTAAGTTACTTTTTTTATTTTTTTAAACTTATTCACAGAATCCAGTTAATTCTGGCAGTAAAATTAGCTTAAGTTATAGTTACATAATCTACAGGAGAAGATATATTTCTTCCATCTTATTACCATCCTTAGCTTTAACAAAAATCACCTTTAACTCAGTTACATGTACCAGCTACATGACTTTGCTCAATAGTTGTTACAGATGACCTGTCAAATTTTATTTTATAAATCTTGAAATTTATTTTAAAAGTTTGCAGCTACGTTTATGTAAAATTCATTTACAAAGAAAGTTTAAGTGCTTGAATCTCTATTTAGCAGTAAGATGATTTTCTAGAAAACTTGTGGGCTACAGGTGTCACTTGCAAAATTATCAGTTATAATTACTTTAAAAGTGCATTTCAAGTTCTCTGTTTGAGAGCATGAGCACCTACCTTGCCGTACCTTGTTTTGTTTGAATACCAAGCAAATAAAAGCAAGTTGAAATCTAAGAGCTCAGAGTTGACAAAAAAATATTTTAAACACTTCTTTACATACAAAATGCCTTCCCTATATCCACTGTATGTTCTGACTATATCCATATGGGGGCAGTAATGTTAAAGAAAATAAAACACCCTAAAGGAGTCACCTGAATTAATTTCTTCACAGACAATTTCTTAAACACACAGTTCTCAATACAATACTCAAAAAAAAAATTTCTTTTGAAGGCTACTGCTCCTCTGCACTCTGTGTAAAGGGCTACCGCAGAGTAATCACTCTTTTCATAATCCAGATCCTAGACCTATTTCTAGGTGTATTTAATCATCCCTATGAATAATCTAGCATTCGTTTTGCATTGTACTCACTAAATCTGAAGCAATATCTACAATGCAGCACTGTCCTAAGACAGGCAGTAGATGGGGATGAACTGGGTTGTCCATACTGTCTGAAGAAACAAGGTGCTGAGACAGCTATCAGGGACTGTCCCCGCAGTAACACTTCCTGGATTAGGAGAACTTTATCCCCATGTAAATTATTCCATCAGGTCAGCCACCTTCCCCTTCCATGGAATAGCTGGAATCTCAGTGGGATAACCTCTGCCTGGACATTCAGCAGCTTCTCCCTTAAACTGAAGTTGGCCTGAATCAACAGCCCTGTCAGACTCAGAATTGTATGTTCTTTCAGCCTTCGTCCTGCACCCCTCAGGCACACCTTCCCAAACCAGCTGCAAAAAACCACCATCACACCTATCTCTGAAAAAAGCCAGTTCTTCCACAACCTGTCCACAAAACTAGATGATCAAATCATCACCAATGGCTTACTGAATGTACCGGCCATCTAGTCATTTATTGTTAAAGCAAAAGGCTTGTAGGAATACAGCAACCAGCTCTACAATTTTTTAGAAGAGACAAAACAGGAAGATGAGCTATGGAAACAAAAACGTGTGCCATGTTTCAAAGAAAAATCCCCCAACAAAAATCAAAACCAAGAGACTATGCCAAACATGCAGTGATCCTTACCCTGATCCCTTCACTAAAACCTACCACTACGGTCTCCCAAACAACCTTCTCACTTTCCTAAGACCAGTTTTCAACCTTTTGTGGTTAAAGGGTTGGGGGCTGCACCTGTGTGAAAACAGGCCCTCTAAGATGCACTCTTCATATAACGCAGAAGTTGGAAAACCTACTAGTTTAAAACAAGTTGCAACGTACTGTAACGTCATAAACCAACTAAAAAAATAAATAGAAAGCTTCTTTTGTGTTCAAGATTCAACGACAACTACTTAATAACTTATGTGGGGAAAAAAAACATTCAAGAGTTGAGTTATTCATATCAACAGAACTCCAAAGCACTATTACAGCTGTGTTACTTGGAGATGGAAATTATATGACAAATTTACCTTTTAAAATGATATAACACTTAATTGGCTCTAAATACCATCAACCGATGTGGTAAAAGATCTTGGGTCTACTCAGTAAGAATCAAATGATTGCCTTAAAAATCAAAATATCCTAAAACTTACATCATTTAAGGTGCTATGGGTATGGCATTTGCATCCAATCTTAAAAAACTGAGTGGAAGCCTCCTTGCCTCCAACTGTGTATATACATTTCAGGATGAAAACAGCCATTCCCATTACCCTTCAATGAAGGTAAACCTATTTCTCCCTCACTCTGCATTCCCAAGGCCAACCCTCTCGTCTCTTCACCTTGCAATCTCCTCCATACTCTCCTGCAGCTCATCCAGCCACTATACATAAACATCTCCCAACCACTCATTCCATTATTCACAGACTTTTTTCTTCTGTTTATTCTCATAAAATCATAGAGCAGAGGGAAATAGGAAAGTAACTGGAAATAAGACTACTTTGAAGTGTTAAAAAAAAAAAAAATTCAGAGTCCAGGAATGATACTTCAAACAAAATCAGTTACTTGTAAATATTCATTTCATCAAGAGTCAAAATCCCAAATACCACTGAAGTCCCACTACACTGGGAAATATGCAGACACATTCTACAAAGCAATATAGTAGTTGATACAAATCTGGAATGATTTCTCAAAACTTTTTGATATCAACAAGATGTGCTTGCTGAGCTCCCAGCCACTTTGAAAAAAAGAAAACTAACTTAGTTCTCAATACAAGAACACAGAAGTCGAAGTTTAAAACTTAGATATGAAAAATTCTAATGAGGTCTGCAAAATGACATGCAGTACCACAACTTACTAGGTGTAATTCAATCCCCACAGAAAATGAATTCACCTTTGATGATGATAGCTTATATTCATTTACTTTTTTTTTTGGCGCTAAGGAATTATCAGAGTGACTGCGACTTCTGTAAAATGTTAAAAGGAAAATGAGCAGAAAACGTCCTGATTCCTTACTGTACTACACAAATAAGTGTGACTGGCAACGTTATCCGACAACTGATGCATAACCCTTTTGAGAGTTAGAAGGAATAAAAATGGGTAACAGGATGGGAGAAGGTTTTGAACATAATTACAAATACATGGGAGCCACCTCGTCATTTTGAAGATGCCATAGCCCAACGTCACTTTGGAAGTAACTGGTCAAACCCAAAGCTTGACTTGCAGTTTTCAAAGCAGCACTGATGAGTGCTGTTACTTTTGAGGCAAGCAGGGACTATATTAGGACTAAACAGCACCCTCAGTTCGAAGAGAATGACAACCTTGAAGTAGATTTCCGGGGCAAGGAAAGGCAAGCCTTATTATCTGTGTCTGATCATTAGCTCACGGAACAGGCACTTTCCTATATAAAGGGCAGAAAAGGGTCAGAGCCACAGAGCATGTCTAGTGATTATGTTGATAGCTATCATGCCAGCTGACAGCTGGGGGAATTGTGGGGTGCATTACACATGAAGTTGACTTTATGGCTGCAAAGATATCAGCTTTCTCCATAATTTGGAACTAACAGGGAGTTTCCTCCTAAGGCAGATGGATTTTTTTCTGGCCATTTGAGAAGGATCTTGGTTGTTAATGCTAAGAACCTGTACAAAGAGAGAGAATGCTAACAACTGTCTTAATTGCACTTCTGACCAGAATACCCACAGAGATCTAGACCAGCAGAGCTACTGTATCAGATAAAATTCTTTCCCCAGACATTTGTTTGTCCTATTCAATCAGGATTTCTCAGATAAACATTTTGGATTTGGCACTAGCAATTCTAATTCTGCTTATGAAAAGACATGCTGAAAGGTTTCGGGTTTGAAAAGCAAACATGAAACATCCCTGGTGCACCAGTTCATATTGAAAGAAATAAATTGCACTATACATTAATCCTTGTGTGCGTATGGGTTTCCTGGTAAAAACTCAGGGGCACTAACTTGTCCATCTAAATCAAGAGGATGCTGTGTTCTCCTTAAGTAGCAGAGCAATGTGGCAACAAGTTCCAGGTACTATTCTTTGAGTTTGTTAGTTACTGGTGCCTGACTAGGAAGAAAAGGAGAAGGAAAGACAAAAAAATGGAGAAGGAAAGACAAAAAAATGGAGAAGGAAAAAAATACTTTCGCATATGTACTTTTTACGTCATTAAGTCTAGTCCCCTTTACCATGAGGAATGAAAACACATTACCCAGTTTTACCTACTGGGTTGAAAAGCTTGCTGTTACCTAAAGGACAGCATATTCAGATTTTAAAAACAATTGTAAGCACACTGCAATAAATAAATCAATCCTGAACTCCAGAGGTTGTAAGGCAGACTACTATAAAATTTACTGCCCAAGTTGAATGGAATGTAGAGTGATTTTTTTTGCCTCTGATCCTTGGTAGACATTGGAGGGTTCCCACACTCTCACAGGGACATGATCAAGGTATCAGGTATCCTTAATTTCGTTAATGATCCAATCAGGCCACATATGCATTTAAGCCAACCTAGGACTGCTCTGAGACTGACAGTGGGATATAACGAACCTGTGTGCTCCTAACCACAGTACCTGCAATATTCAAAGAGTAAACAGAGCATCACCCGTTCACTGATAACAACTTAAATCAGCTAAACCCAACAACAAAACTATGGCTTTTGATACTGACTTGCCTATTCTCTTAAAATAGAATGTCCAATATAAAGTTAAGGATAAAGAGAAAAAAGCATTTGTATACACATACATATATATACACGTATATATGCACACATATGTGTATATATGTACTTGGTCAAACTTTTTGTCTCCCTCACTTCTTCATCATGCCCCTTTAAAACAGTCTAGTACCAACCTGTTTTTTATTACACAGTTAAACAATTACATACATCTCAAAAGACATGAAAATACTTCACTGGCATCAAACTACCAGTTCAGATTGCATTATCTTTTATCTGCAGTGCAGAACCTTTACAGGGTGATGGAACAAGGAAATCCATATTCATGTGAGATAATGATGTACCATATAATTAATTTATTTAGGCTTGATTTTCTTTCTGAGCCTGTTGGGGGAGGGGGAAGTGGTGGTGTGTTTTTTTTTTTTTCCTTTCAATCAGGGTGGCTATCATCTTAAGTCTCAAGCAGCTGTAAGACACTGTTCGAGCCTCTTCAGATACCACATACGGACAAGAAGCTTTCCCGCCTTATAAACAGAAATATATACATACACACTCTATGTACATTATCTACATATTCCACAGACACTTGCTTCTTACTATCAGCATTTAGTTTCTTTTAAATATCTGAGATTCAGTATTAAAAAACAAAGTTTAATTTGTAATATGATGTTTGAAACATACTATGGTTACATGGACCATATCCATTAGTACTCAGCAGAAAACACAGGTTACTCCTGGACTTTACTTTGGATGTGCCAGTAGTTACTTCAAAACATATCAGAAGAAAGTCAAAAACGTGCCTCCCCTCTTTGCTGACCTCTCCTCGCTTCACCGGCAGCAAGGCTGACTGGGTGACCCAACAAGCCTTTTCCATCTCTTGCTTCTGTGCTGACAGGCTCACAAAAGAAGAGTTTTTGAGAAGGAATTTCAGTGGAGATGGGGGAATGCAATGCACAACAACATAAGGAGAATGAAGAAATTAATGAAAACAAAAGACATTTGGGAGATTAGCCAATCTTTGCCACCTCAAAGAAAACTGACTTCTTTGCCATTTGAGCATCTTCTCGGCAACAGATAAAATCGAAGTGTTTTAGCCTTACATATATATTTTCCACACTACAAAAATACAACTTTTATGTAATATTACCATTTTAAAAAACATTTGCCAGATGCAATCTCATGAAACATTTTTTGACTGAAAAACGTGTATGGGTTTATGCATATATAGAGAGTTAATATTTGTTGAGTTATCTATCATCACAATGAATTAATTTTCAGAGCAATAAAATATAGCCAAGAATCTATTAATCATTCAGCAAAATAATAGATGGCAAGTGTGAAATCACTTTGCAGGTTGTAACAGTGCTTTCCAGTAATACTATTATAATTAAGAATCTGTCATCGTCGGTACTCAAGACAAAGCAGTGTGAGGGTTTACACTTTCAGTCATAAAAATAAAAGCTATTTTCCAGGAAATAAGTTGTGTTCAACATCCTCATTCTTTTCCAATAAAAATTGTGGTCAGGAAAAGTATCCTGTTGCATTCATGTAATCAGGTTTTGTATCCTTTCTTATAAATCTAACAAACAGAAGCATATAAATAATTATGCCAGTATTGTCGTTTCCCAGTATTGCAAAAACATTGGAAGGAGCCTGCCCTGCAGTCTGTAATTCTAGTATGCACAGTAATTTCTCCAGTGGATTCACAACCAGATAAATATATCTTTCTCTCCCCACCCCCCAAAAAATGAGTATTATTTCAATTATATAAAACATTTCTCCTTATCACAGTAAGGCTATTAGTAGAGAACTTCCCTTCTTTTTAAATCATTCTCCTTTTCTCTCTGTCGTCTTTACCGTCTGTGCTTAGGATTCTCTCCATTACAGTCCTGTAAGAGCACAAGCAGTCTAAACAAACAACTGCCCAAATGAACCAGCTAAAACACTCTTGAGGAGACCTGTCAAGACAATAATGTCTAGTGTTGTGCTTACGAGGGTGCGATCGCTTTCCGTTTTTGGCAAAGTATGGCCAACTTCTCACACTATCCCAATAAACCCAAACTCACTCTCGTGCCACCAGTTTAAAGCACTGGCCTAAGCCTACTAATGCTATTGCTGCAGCTACTGGTTACGCTCCTCACCACAGCCGCAGAACGTCTCTTACTTTCTTCTCCTTAGCAGATCTCACAGAAGAGGAAACAAATAAATAAGCAGCAGAGAAAGAACAGCTTGATAAGAAAGGTGTTAACAAAGGACACGGCTGTCGAAGAGCCGTGCCACAGACAAATCTATAAATTAGCTCTATAATCCAATGAGACACAAAGTGACAGCTCTAAAGCCCTAATGCCTGTTCTTCATCAGGCAAAGACAGATCTAGGTCTTTGACATTTTAATGAAGTAGAATTATTACTGATTTGGGTTATCAAACCAAGAAGCCAGAAAGAGCGAGCCAACCAGCAGCTAGCTGATCGTCTCAGCATCAGCCACTTACTATTAAGAAAGATAAAGGCTTGACAGAATCCAACTATTTTTACTTACTTAATACTTGAATTATGGGATTGTGGTAGAAAAGTACGCTCTATCTTAGGCTCTTTCCAATAAATACAAGAAAAAAAGAACCTACAAATTGGTACATTAGGTCTAAGCTTCAACTTGAATTCTGTCAAATGTGAAATATATGAGAAGTGTCCCTAAATTCCAACAGGCTAAAAAAAAAAAAGTTACAGTTCAGTTCCCTATAACTTTTCCTTTTGCAGTGTATTTAAAAAAAAAAAGCAAAGGAAACAAACAAAATTAATTTCATGGAAACTCTACTTCACTAAAAGGATAAAGAAAAGCAGCTGAGCAATTATTTTAATCCACATTTAAGGTTAAATATTTATGGTAGAATGATAATTTTGCTCCTATGATACTAGAGTTCATGTGATTAAGCATCAAATGCCTTCCAGAAATTCATGGTCTCTTAAACAAAACATAGGAGTAGATCTGGGTAAATAACCTAAATATATTAAGCACTTTTTAAAAGTCAGTCACAACATAAAATATGTCACAACTTCATTCTAACTCCCCAAGCCTGAGGATTCAGATGGTTAATTTTAAATGTTTGCTTCCTACATTTGAGAAGCAATATAACTTCACAGTTTCTGGAAGTTTCTTATTAGCCCCCAAATTCACTTTTTAAGACCTTCTAATACGCTTATTTTCTTTTTAGAAGGTATATGTGATATTCATGAGGTAAAAAAAATGGTGATCACTGGTCTTAAAGGAGCAGAAGGGGACAGCACCGTAGAAAGAGGTAAAGGAAAAATACTGGAAACATTCCTTTTATGAGGTTCCTTGCATTACATGCAGACTAATCTGGCTTTTGTTGGGCTAGATTTCCAACCTGTACTATCATTAGGAGACTTCCGATGTTCTCTTCTGGCCTCAAATCCTACTAGGTTCATGACCTTTTCAGCAAACAAATGTAAGTTTTACTAGTATTGGCATAAAACAACCTTGTTGAAAAGTTAAAAAGGATTAAAGAAAGGCTCTTGCTATCAACAGCTGAAGAACCATCTTTAGTTTCTCAGGAAATAATTCATTCCTGAGCCTTGGGAGTGCATATGTAGGGATCCTCTGGGTCCTCCCCAAGTGCTAGTGCTCAGGAGAGCACATGAGCTCTAACACTTCTAGAAGCTCCCTACAACTTTGGTGAGGACCAAACACACATGCTGATGCCTATGGGGGTTGTGAACTCAAGAACCCTAAACCTGACAGATGGAGTGGAGGTATTGTAACACTGCCTAAGAATCAAACTGCCTAAAAGTATTTTTTTCTTCAATTTTTTTCCAAATGGAACAGATCTATACAATACTTTTTCACAAATGATGCAAGACTATTCAGATTACCTATTAAATTCCATGTGAGGGAAACTTTTTCCTCAAATCATTGAAGTTTTTCCGAAGTTGGTTTATTAGTAAATAACACACTTTCAAGTGAATTAAATGAGGTAGAGATTGGGCATTAATCCACTTTTGGCTGACTTTGGCTTTCAGCCTTCTACTCTCACAACAAGCTTTATCATCATGTTTTTAAGGAGAGTACACAACCATCAATCCTGGACAAACATTATAAAGTCATGTTAGCTGAAGGTTTATATGTTTTACCAGTCAAAAACAATGCTGCGTTTTTCATTCTAGTGAAAAAGGAGTAAACACATAAGTAAATATTGTCCACTTGTATCTTATTCATATAGTGTCTTATATGCTAAGATTCTGTTTTGAAATAACAACAGTTTATAAACTGAAATATCACTGATCCTTCGGTAAGAGATTTAAGGTATGCAGTTTACATTGTTCTTACGTATTGTCATCATCCAAGCAATAAATATACCTTTTTCAAAGAAATGTGAAGCACAACCTCTAAAATTTTCATCTGTAATCATCATTCTTTGCTTTTCCTGAAGCATCATATGGAGTAATTCTTCAAAAAGAGATGACAAAATACATTATCAAAGTCTTCTTACTCCATTCTTAAATGTTGTTTAAAAGTAACTAGCTAACATTTTGCTTTAAAAACTACATTAACAGCAAATTATACAGAGAAATTGTCCTTACTAATAAAAAGGTTCTAACGAAGCAGAAGATCTTGCAAATTAAGAACCTCAACAGAAATTTGCTGCACCATTATATTGGAAGTTAAAAAAAAAGTTCAGCATCCCACATTTTATAATCATGAAGTGAAAGTGAACACTTGATTAAAGATCCATTCCCATGTTTCAATGATTTAGAATTTGTTTCTATTTATAGACTGAAATATATAAGTATATAAAAAAGGAAATGAACTAAAAGGGATCTGAAAAACCAAAAGAACACTCTAATTTATATCTTATGATTCTAAGACCTGATTCTACCATACTTGGAGACGCCATTACACACTCTTTAGTTTGAGACTAAAAGGCTCTGTTATATAACTGTCAGCAAAAAGTTGCCCTGTTAAGCCCACTTACCTTTTTTCGTGGAGGAAAAAGCAAAAACTAACACAGTTTGGCTTAATGAGCACCTAGTCAGTACACTTTTTGTGCTCTGAGAACTAATACTGGTTACATTCCTTCAAAGAATAACATGACCTCTAAGGGTTCCTCCAGCTGCTTCTCTCAAACCACTGCCATCACCTGATCTTATCTGGCTTGCAGCCAGCTTGCTCTCATCCAAATCTTGTATCTTCATCAGGCACTGACAAAGTCACTATCCAGAGGGGACACATGCAGCTGGGTGTCATCAGTGCAACGCAATCACTGTTCCAGGGAACGGTATCCATCATACTCAACAGGTTGTCAGAACTCAAATATTTCAAGCCTGCATTTTAAACCAAACTTCTAACTTTTGCTATTAAATAGGAGGGAGGAAAAAAAAAAACCCCACAAAAACAAAACCCCAAACTTCTGAAGTAGTCTGAATGACCAGAAACAAGCATGAATGTACTGAGACACTTGATTGCATCCTACTGAGAGCACACCTGAATGCCTACAACAGTGGGGCCAGCTGCAATCTTAGTCTTCACTACATATCTTCCTTGTATTTACTATGTAAAACATGATGCCCAAGACAATTACAAGCATTGAGTTGCGTATTTCTAAAATTCAAGAGGAAGGGTAAATACTGCAGAATTCTACAGCTTACGAATTTAGGAAAAAAGCTCCAACAAGACTAGCAATGGATCTATGTTTGCTAACTTACCAGATAGTCTTTGAGTATTACAGAAATCCCATCAGTACCATGTATTAAGTGAGAGACAGTGGTGAGTCAAGATCCATCCACCTAATTAATTCTACTGAAAAGCAGATGGCAGAACTTCCCTGAATTAGCCTTCAATCATAGAGCTGTACTTGAACATGCCTTCTAAAAAAAGCCTACAGTTGGTTTTAACTTTTACAGTGATAGAGAATACACTGATGGCCTTTCATAAATTGTTTTAATCATCACCCCCATTAAAATACACAACTCTGAGTTTAAATTGTTCTAGAATCACTGTTCAATCTTGTTAGATTCTGAAAAGCTTCAAAAAATGTTTCCTTAACCAATATTCATAGATAATAAAGCTACCTCTTAACTGCCTTTTTAATAATCTTCATAAACTAAGACACTTCATTATTTAAAACAGGTAAACTACACAATCTCCTGTACATTACATCAACATTACAACATGATATTTATTGTGCTACCGTTCAGTTTAAAAACATTGGGCTGATAGAAGTAAGCATCTCACATCCCACTTTCCCTCATGACCATTTTTACTGGCATTAGTTGTACTCCATATGCATATGGAATATGCATATGGAATTTCATAATTTATCTGGAACTGGTATCAGCCAGTAATGCTAATACTACAAATGTTACCCTGTCTCTTTAAATCCCTCCTCTTCTTCACCTCCTACACCCAAAAAACGCAACACCTGTATTCTTCCAGTGCTACAGACTTGCTCTCTCAAAACTTGGTGAAAATTGAAAGTAGTGATCTAGACTGATGCTCACCCCATTCTTTCATTTATCTTAGATACAAATCTGTAGATAAACACAAATGCCAGTAAAAGGGCAAATTTGAGTTTGTCCAGGTCTGCCCCTACCCCTGTCTAGTATCAGTCAGCTAAGACTATCTACTTTTAACATTACCTAGTAAGCAATTTTCCCAATGTTTAGTTTATCATATCCCCACCATTTAGTGGTAACCTCTTTTTCCTTGAATCTGAAACAGTATTTATTCCCGAATCAAGTTGTATCCTTTCTCTGTAGTATCAGTACTTGTCATTTCATATCATGACACCTTATTCTAATGCAACTGCCTGCTTGTATTTCAGCAAGAAATACAAAAATCTTCTGTCTTGTGGAAAAAATAGACACCCCCCACTCCAAAACAAGGATTACCTGTTTCAAATCACAATTATCCATCCCTTCTCACTGTCAGGTACCTAATAATGTTTCAGGGAGAGCTTAAAGCCCGTCAGGTTATCCATTCTGATGGAGCAGCAGTTGAACACCGAAGAGTGACAGGATGAAGTGACCAAGTCATTAAGGAGAGGGGGGATCTGATCCGAATCCTCAGGTTGACAGTTATGGGTGGGCTTTACTGTAACACAACTAAATACACCTGCTTCACCAGACCTGATCTAGGCCCTGAGCTAACAAACATGACTCTTACACAGAACAAGGAACAGCTCATCCATGCACGTTTTCATTGCCTTTACACCAAATTCAAGATCAGGTCATGCCTGAACAATGTAACTAATTAGCACCGGACTTGTATAAAAACTCACTGCTTGGTTCCTTGGGAACTATGAAGGGACGTATTGGATATATTTTCCCCAGAAAAGCAATTACAAATTCCAGGAATTTAAATTAGTTTAGTCGAATGCTTCCCAAAGTACTACTTTCGAAAAGAAAGTGAAGGTATGGCATAAGCAACCTTCCTCTTAAAGACAATCTCATTATAGTATATTACTGCACAGCTAAAAAGAACATAACAATGTTTTGAAATGGGAACAATTTTTAAAACTCTTGTTAAAACCAAGGGATGACTCTCAACTTTGCTCCTTTCACCAAGGTCAAATTAAAATAAATGTATGTACCTTAATTTTTAATTACTTTCTTACATTCATAACACCACTAAACTTCAAAGCCCATTTTCCAGCAAAGAGATCCAACTGCTAGCTTAAAAAAAGAAAATTGCCAAAGCTTTTATCTCTTAGCTACTGTCTGCAAGGATCTCCTCCAAAACCCTCAAGTAAGGACTTCATGCATGCTCAAATCTTACATCCCATCCTGCATTCATTACTTCACCCCATTAACATTCCACGCAGAGCGCCCTTTGCTAGTTTTATGAGGCGAAACCACAGAATGTCAGGTTAACAAAGCCCTGCCGAGAACATTCCCCTCAGTAAAACTGTTCATCGGGAGTCTGTTTACATAGATTTGCAATGAATTATTAGCATTATGGAACTGGAAGAAAATTAGAAAAGTTGGTAATAAATATACACAACTTTATCTCTATACCTACAAATAATGCAGACTGCTTTCTTCATCACTGATATTATTTCATCATATCATTGTTTATTAAAATAAATTAAAAACATAATTAGTATACCCTCTACTATTTTATCTCAGGATTTTTTTCATTTCTTTTTCTTTTTTACTCAGTTTGTTATAGGGTGGTAAAACAGAAAGGCTTTATGGTTTGTAGGACATGTGGACTGGATGTTTTGTGAACTGTTGTGACTTAAAATTGTCATTACATTTGTACCTGCAATTCATTTGATGATGTAGATGACCCAACTCTATATTATATCCCCCACATACAGAAAATAGTAATTTTAACAAAACCAGTCTGAGTCTGTTATTCTGGGCTCTACCTCACCAGATTTAACATAATTAAAAGAAGAAAGTAGTAGTTGTGGAACTTATGTATGAATAATAATAATTTTATAATTCAACTATTCTTAATGCACAGACCAAAATTATTGTATACACCTACACATATATCCACAGTAACACCCAGGCACAACATTCAGGCCTCTACACTGTAACCCATCAGTACTCCCTCCACACCACCCACATCATCTGACCTGCCGTGCCTGGCTCTTGCTGCTCTAGAAGCACCTCAGGTACTTATGGGGCTTTAACTGAAGTCTTCTCTATTCAACAGGTTTTTTCCTATTTTCAGAAAGGAAAACAGGAACTCCTTCTTTCAACAGGGCCATAAGAACGCTTGTATTCATTTTAGATTGAATAAAACACTACAAAAGTACAACAGATCTGTATAAAATAAATTTCACTCCTACTAGAGGAGTGAAATTAATTAGTTAGCCAGTGCCTTACCCAGCTTGTAAAAAGGGAGAAATTAGATGCTACCTTGATTTTAGTTTTGAGAAAGGATCAGAAGAAAAATGAGAAAACTAGATGTTAAATAAAAGCTATAATCACAGAATCACTAGGTTGGAAAGGACCTTCAAGATCATCAAGTCCAATCTTGGAAAAGAATGTGAAAGAAATCAAGCAAGATGCTTTAGAGAAGTTTTGCATAATGTGTCACTGTTTACTTTTAAATATTTTCTCTAGCTACAGAAATAAAAAGGTTATAGAAATAGAAGATTTTACTGAGACATGATGGAAGAATTCTGAACCCAAATAACAGTTAATGTAATAGAAGGTATAACCTCTCAGCAAACCTTCTTTTTATCTTTAAGTTATCATTATTACAGAAATACTACTGCTACAAAAGCATGTAGGTAAAAGTGTTGATTTGGGTTAAATGACCTACACTTTATGTAACGTATTTAAAAAAGAACAGAATCACAAACCATCTTGAAATGATGATTGCCACAGGAAATTCAGGGGAATTTCCCAGCACTGTTTATTTTTAATCATGGAAATTATTTACACAGTTCATATACATCATTTTATTGTGGTTTTAAGGAAAAAAATTGCTACTTTCAGTAATCTCCAAATATATTTTCTACATTTTCCAAAGGCCATTTAAGCCTGGTAGGACAGGAATTCTAATGCTGAATTAGTTGGTTTCATATTGTACCATTTCTCACAAACAGAAGTACAGTTAAGGCAGTTCAAGTAAGAATTGTTTACCTGAGTGCTTCCAATTTGATTTTCATTGCAAATCCTAAAAGTGGCATCGATCAAATATCTCCCATTCAAAAATCTTACTTACATGTGACACTACACAAACTCTCTAATAACTGGACATCTCTAATCACTAGCAACACACTGCTAAACTACTAATTTTATTTTTGCCCTAAAAAGACAAAAAAATTGTAAGGTTAAGGTCCTAAGTAAATAAGGAGGGCCATTTCCACAGGGACATTGCTTATACAGCGGGAACTTAGAATAAGGACCACCTCCAGTGGGCGGCCAACTGCATTAAGAAATCACTACCAAATATTTCCAAGATCTGCAATACAACTTGTTCGACCTCTAGTAAAAGGCCACTTCTTTCTGGCAATTGCCTGCTGCTGGTCCCTTGGGTGGTCCAAGACCTGGGTGGTCTAGTGATTTTAGCTCGGACAGCTTATTTCAGTCTTTACTGTATTTCATTGTCTCACATCGCATTTTATTCTTCTGGAGAAAGAATTCAAACTTCACTAAAACAAGAAACAGTCTCTTATTTAAATCTTGCTTCCTGAACATTAACACAAGTCTTATGAGAAAACTGTATCACAAAACCAAAACAAACAAACAAAAAGCTTTTACGCTACATCATTCCAAAGGACACAAAGGACCCTAAGGACCCAAAACAATCCTGAACATGCAATACATCCGGACAGTAGTTTGAAATCTTTAATGTTGTGCCTACTATTGACGTCCTTATACCACAATTTCTAGCCGATCCACCTGACGGAACTATTGTGAGCATCACTTTTTTCTTATTAGTGTGGGATGTAAGAAGGAAGAGGGCAAGTCAGTTCGGGTGAGGTTTCTACTTCCACAGTTGGCTACACTGCTTCTGGCACCTGGCTGAGCTCTGCTTTGATTTCCACCGTATGCGCTTTACAGGCACTCTGTTGTGGTGTGAAATTGTTTAAACAACGGCACAATGAAGCGTTTCTTTTAAAACTTATTCTTAAGACATGTTACCCAGAAAAACGGCAACAGCAGAACTGCACTAAACCACAACTGAGCCCTAGCATTCCACCACGTAACGGAGAACGTAACACGGCGTCTGGATGCAGTTCACCACACTGTACTTTTTCCGCACTTCTTGGGAAGTATTGGCCAACAGCTTTTGCTGGGCCCTACTGCAACTTCAGGTTTATCTTTTATTTTTCCCATCATACTGGTGGTTACATTCTTTTTTCCCTTTTCATTTTCTTATTCATTACATATATTGGACATGAAAAATTAAAAGATAATTGTCTTAGTTATCAAAATGCATAAAACTTTTCAGGAAAAAGCTCAGCTGTTCCACACAATGTTATAAACATTAATTAAAAAGTCTAGGTAGATTAAAGTTCAAAGAATAATCCAGTAAGATTAATTTTGCAGACTTAAGGCAGACACTAAACAACACTAGATGGTACCAGTAAGCAGAAATAAAGATCAGTAACACTCACCAAAGAACAGATGGTCATAAAAAAAGATTATTATTATTTTGATCATATCAGAAAATCTAATTTGAATGTTTGGGGGGAAGCAGCATTTCCACATTTTTCTACAAACAAAAAATGTGTTCTGATTTTTCAAATGTACTTCCCCTTTTTTTTTACCTAGAGAGAGATGATTATATCAAAAAGATTCTTCTCAGAATGCAGACAATTTATTATTAACTAAGGTCAAAGAAGTTCCGAAAGATTCAACAAAAACACTGACAAATATATTAACTACTATTATTATCTCCCAAGCTGCCTTCAGGAAGATTTAGTATTAACGTTGCTAAACACGTCTGAAAACATAGTTTCATAGAGTCAATTTAAACAACACAGATTATAAAAATCTACTTTATGATTTTTGTTTTTTCTTAGCTTGTTATCAATGCATTAGATGTTACACCTTGCCTCAAATGTGCATGGTCATTACATCCTCTGAGAAAAGGAACTCGTATCGGTGAATGGATGTTCCTTAAGGGCAATACTGCCTTGGGGAGTTAAAAATAACCACTACCCAATTTCACAGTGAATGTAGTCCTCCTCCTTTTGGAGAAAAATTGCTCAAGTTAATATATATGAAATTTTTTACAACATACGTGCTTCATCAGAACTGTTTAGTATTTATGATTTTAATATTTTAGATTATTTAAAATTAATAAATATACTTGGTTGAAAAACTAATTGCTCCCTATCAGCATTAATGCTGGTAAATTATGGCGTGTCCAGAAGTTACCACAACATAGCTGGGTGAGGGCAGTGGGCATGCCCCAGGACAGATACTGACTTGGGAGATCCTGTCTTCACCCAAGATGGGAGAGTCTCTGGCATTGGGGGGGGCGATAACCCTAGCAAAAAGCCTGCATTTGTTTCGTTTAAATGCACTTTAATAGCTTAAGCGGGCAAAAGCAATCTTTATTCTGAAAAGTGAAGAACCACCAAACAGACAAAAACCTCCTTTGACCCAAAGATGAGCTCCAAATACCTCATGTGAAATCTCACTGTGGGAAAGAAGCAGCATTTGAAACTGTGTGCAAAAATACCTTTAAATATACCTATGTCTTAAGCAATAAACACATTTAAAAATGTTCAGTTGTAGAATTCTGCTGTGTTATTGATTTTCATATGGAAAATGCATGAGCAGCATATGTAAAACTCCTCAAATGATTTTGCTGTTAAACAAACAAGCACATGCCTAGAGGGGACAGAATAAAGTAACTGGTCTCCTTATGATGAATAGCATTAACTTGCTCTGGCTTGCCAAGTCAGTAAGCGGTGTGAATTTAATGGCAATTAGCTGAGATCAAAGTTGAAGTACCATGAACAAAGTAGGTAAAACCGACAATATCAAAGAAGGGAAGTATATCATGGGTGACTGGAAAAAAATTACTTAGATTTATTTAGAATGTTTGGAGCTGTTAATAGAAGAGGACAGATCCTTACACAATGTTTATTTTCAAAACAGTATTACTGATTAAGCAGATTTCTAGAACACTGCTTTCATGGGTAAATTGGCCAAAAAAACCTGATAGTGAAGTAAACGACCCTGCAATAGCTCCCATTGTGGACATACTGCTCAGAATGGTATTTTCTCAAGAAATTCAACTCTCAAAGTCAAGCATTCTCTCTCCTACCTGGCAGAATTTATCAGCCATTCAAAGCAACAGAAAAAGTTCACAGGCATCAAGAAAAAGGCAGGAGGGGAGAGAGTTCATGTGTTTTACATGCAGTAGAGTTTAGGGACTATTAGTAATAGGAAAAAAATTCCTCTCATTAAATCTACGTGTCTTAATCAAGACTGACATAAAAACCTATAAATTGAAATTATACATTATTAATCTGGGAAAAACAGCTTTGGGAGTTTCTTTTTACAGATTAAAGAGACCTCCACTTCCACATAATATTAGCAGGAATTAAATGCCTATCTTAAATATGAGATGCTTAAAAAAAACCCTACAACATGCTCGCTAATCCTTAATATCTAAGTACTATCACTATAAAACAGGCTTCATGTAAAACCTTCCAAACAAGAGTCTGAAAATACTCTTATGGTAATTCCCATAGCATTTTGCATGGATGGTAACATATATTTTTCCAGATAAACAGATACACAGAGAAGTTAAATAATTAGCCAGGACCACTAAATTAACAGCAGAAAAAGGAATTAACACAAGATAGCTCCTTTCTACCACAATCACTAGCCCATTCTTTTAATATAGGTAAAATAATACACAACAAAAGCAAGTTGCAATGCTGTTTGAATTAAATGTGTTAAACCTAGACACAAAGAAATAGTCCAGTATAATAAACAGCAATATATTTTTGACCTTAACCTGAAAGGTAAAGGCCCAACAGTTCTTCAGCAATTAGCCAGTTAACTCTGAGAGATTCACTTGAGCAAGGACTAAGTTTCTCAGAAGATAACTGGTGTTACGCTCTGCCCTAACCAGACCCAGATTCACACTTTCCATTACTTATTTACATTGATCTTATGACTATTTTTATAGATCCATCAGAATAAGTGTGCTTTTACTCTTTTACTAATATTTGTTTAATTAAGTTAATTAATTACAGCTTAACTGAAATATTGTACAAAAGACCTCACGCAGCTTTCAAAGCGTAGGCTGAATCCTAACCCTTTTTTTTTTTTTCCTTTTAACTAGCAGTAAGGATGAAGTCAATAAATTGTCGATTAATAACATACTTGCTTTGATGGCTCTTCAGTAATTTACTTTCATACCACTTCATAAATTTCTTAGGAAAACTTCTGGGATTGCTGATACAGTACCTCTGCCATGGGAAAAGTTAGTTGAAATCTGTTCTGCTGCCAATAAACCAATAAGACTAACTGGCTGATAATCCTCCCACACTACACTGTTTAGGTATATGCACTCAACCAGCAAAAGTTTAATTTGTTCCGCTAATGGCACAGAAAACTACTCAAACTTATTCACCATATAAATTTGAACTTCAGTCTGCTACTTTTTGTTATTCCTTAGGCAGAAAATTCAAGCTATTGAATGCTTTGTAATTCAGACTATTTTATCTTTTCCTTGATCCAAAGCATAACAATAATAATGGACACTATCAGTAACTAAATATTAAACCGCACTTCACAGAAGAAACATATTAAAAAGCCTTACAGAAGTCTGAATATTATTTGCATTGGCACACTGGCATGCAAGGCACATTCTACCATTCTAAGTAAGTGTAACGTTATTCTTAAACTACTGCATTAAAACCAGAGATGCTAGCTACCTTTTACATATTTCAAGCTGCCAAATTTAATAACTTTTGTCTAGGACTTCCAGTGGGATGACATGTCTTTATTAGGTGCAGCCTATTTGTTTGCAAGATGATTTAACTTGTAAGAGCACACTAAATATTTAGTAAAGAAGCCATACAAAGCTCACAATACTGATTTTGTCTAAAGTTATGTTGATAACATTAAATAAAGGTTTATATAAACTAAAACGACTATTATATATAAGATAATGTGGCATGCAAACTTCATTTAAAAGTTTTTCCAGGTGTCTTATTCAGGACAGGCCAGGGCCAGGTGGAGTCACATAAAAATTCCAAAAATAACTATGAAACTACTATTATGTCATAAGGTATCTTCTTATTATCCTGTCTTATAAAGAAAAAACTACTGGAAAATATTTGAAAAACTCTATCAGCTACTACTCTATTTTCTATCCCACCGTATAGGAAGGGGATTTTGTCTGCATTTCCCTAAAAGATGTCACCTGCAGTGCACTAGTACCAACAGAAACTAGGTAGGATTCTCAAAAACCACCACGTGTTCGGTTGGTGTTCTTCCTGGGGTGTGAAGCATCAACTGGAGATTTTTCCAAAGGGACTGAGTTACGGATAAAGGAATTGAAGAAACTGTCCTCCTGCTCCACTCGTAATCCTCCGGGAAAGAAGAGCACCTAGGCCTAAAAAGATTTTTATTTTATCTCCAGTTGTAGTGCTCTGATATATTTACAGGGGTAAGTCACATAATATACTGTGGATTACAACATAATTTTTCTAAGCTTTCCTCCCAATCTCAACAACATTTAGAA
This sequence comes from Phaethon lepturus, assembly GCF_000687285.1. Lineage (NCBI taxonomy): Eukaryota > Metazoa > Chordata > Aves > Phaethontiformes > Phaethontidae > Phaethon > Phaethon lepturus. The sequence continues at coordinate 16,983 of NW_010518253.1, read as the reverse complement.
CATCCTATTCACAGATATGATGAGAATAGGTACCTCGTTATCTCCTTACATTTATAGACATGCATGTATATATACAGGTACAGCTAAACATGAAAATATTTAGGAAAATTAGGACAGTTGTCTGGTTAAGAAGTAATTAGGTATTCCCCCCCTTTTCAGCTGTAATTAAGAAATGGACTCTGAATAAGAATTCCAAATTCTTATTTTGGCATTCCAGTTTAAGAAATGAATGGCAGGAAGAGGCCTTTGCCTCTTAAGAAAACAAATAACATTCTCTGGAAAAAGAAAACGAATAGGACTGCAAGCTGGGTTAGCTTCACATTTTTCCTAGTTAAAGGAAACTTTGTCATTTGTTACACTTGTTCTACTTTTCTGAAGAAGCCTTCCTCCCACTGCTCTTACGTTCCCATGCTGTTGAAAGTCATGGCCTTGTGAGGTGGGAACCCCAAAACAACTATCCGCAAAGCTCGGCCAAAGGCTCGGGAGCACACACACAGCAGCCCGAGACGCTGGCTGCTGTGCTATGAGCCGCTAACCTCCCCTAGAAAGAGCACTAAGAAAAAGTAACATACAGAGGTATCTGCATTAGGCAGAAGCGGCAGAACTCTGCTTGCCCCATGTCAGAAAGTGTGGCAGGAACTTAGATGTTGCTTTGTGTCCTCAAAACCAGCACCAAAATGCTGCTGTAACTGATCTTGAGTTATAGTGGCTCTCAATATAACAGCATTCATTTGCAAGTGTTTCACTATGGGACCTCGCAGAAAATTAATGAAAAACATCTTATTCCCTTAGCATTACCTCATGCAACTTATGTACAAGTATGCTTCTTCATTACTAATTTCTATGCTCTTAGAAACAAATGTTCTGGGGTTACTTGATTGAGTATATTCACACCTCAATATACAGAAACCATTTACTTGAGCTAGCTGAGCTGCTGCCGTTTGAGAAGAGGTGACAAACTGTGGCACCTACAGCCAGAGAGAGCCAAGCCACAGTCAAGGCCACAAGGGTTAGTGCATCCTTCTTGCAAATACCCTCCATCATCCTCTTGGAGCAGCCCATTAGAGTACCTCAGTGGAGAAGAGCAATGCAAACCATTCCAAAATGCTCCATTTTGCACAACAGCGTAAGATAAATACTGTCCGCCCTGGCTATATCCCCAATACCTTTAGCAGTACAGACTTGGACAAATATTACTGAAGATTTTTACTACTACTACTACTACTTCTTTTACCTTTAAGGTGGATTATTCTTGCCTCTCAGTTTTCCCATTAACAGGAAGGCAGGCACAATCTCTCAGTTTGTGGCTTAATTTTCTGCCATTGTGTAGAAAACACCTGCTCCTTCCATCACGATTTTAAGACAGTGATTTTCCAGAGGGAAAAACAAGTGTGTATGGTGCACATTAGAGATGCCCTGTTCCAGGAAACGGACTGAAATGAAGTACAAGGAATCCTAATTCTACTTGTAGCAGCAACAAGAAGGAAAATAATACTTGACAGTTCTTAACTAAGCACCCCTGCAGTCTCAGCGACTGCTGTAAGATGATTATGAGTATCCCTGGAAAGACAGAATATGGACATTACTGACTGCCTCCAAAGTCCAACAAAGACAAAGTTCACGCTGCCCTTACAGATATTCCAACAAGCAAAAGTGGGTGTTCCTGCTCTCACTCACCTCACGTCACGGCAGCTTGTACAATTCCTGCAGTAAAGAAGAGTGGTTACTTCTGTACTGTTGACTTGGGAAGTGTGAGGATACTTGAGAAGCAACATCTGGCACTTCTTATCAAAAATCTCCGATTCAAGTGTAATGGGATGCACACTCTTTGGTATTGTGCAAGCATTTGAAGAAAAATTAAAGTTGAACAGTTAATTTCCTACATGTCTATCTGTTCAAAGGAAACATGGTATCAAGCTGTGAAGACAAGGAACCTAGCAATGCAGTCATCTGCAAAAGATTGTGCAAGCTGCAACATCCCAACAGTGCAGAGACACAGACATCCTTTTAATACATGGCCTTTACCAGTTATTATACTCTTATGTCCTTAGTGAGCACCCAGGTGGCATTTTTGAAATTGCTACCCATATATATGCTTTATTTTGATATTTTACAAATCTATAGGATTATTCCTCCGTCATTACAAGGACAATAAAAGTTTAAGAAAAACCTATTATAACAAAACGAATAGGGTCTTAAAGTTGGAATAATGTGTGCACTATAAGTGTGCAAAAAGCAGATAAATATTCTGATTCTCAGGTCCTAAATGTTCAAACAGCTCTTGAAAATAGAAAGTCTTGAACTGAGGACACAATGATTAGAATAATGCTAACCTTGGTTAGCATTTAAATGATCACATCTCCCTTCAGACTAAAAATGTAGACAACAGCTAGTAGCTGACATCTCACTTCAACATTTTACAGCTGCTCTAAAGCAAAGACTTTAGACATTTGAATGCATGCATGCATCTTATTTTCCCAGGATTTCAAAGTCCACGTCCAGGCTGTGCTCAGACATTATAAATGAGTAATTCAAGTAGGGCATGACTGCTTCTTGTATTAACTTGATAAAGATGTTTCACTCGAAGTGCATCAACAGTTGTGTTAAGTCATCCCTTTCACAGGCTTATACTTATTCTGTGTTATGTTACCAGTGAAGAAATGAAAAAGTATTACTGGCTTCAAATTATTGCAAAAGTATTTACACTACATATAATTAGTATTATATATATTATTATATTATATTATTATGTTTTCAAAACTCAAAAATATAATCAAATACACCTTAATTATTTTGTGTTTTAATTAAAAACAATTTTATCAACTGGTTGCAATCTGCACTAAAGTTTTATTTCATTAGTTTAGACATGCAACTGTTTAAAGGACTGATATGTGCACTTTAAAATATACACATCTGTTTTCAGAAAATTCCATTATACTGAAGATTACTTTGTATCTGTCAAGTTTTCCAAAAGTTGGTTTAAAACCAAAATACAATAGATTAATTTTAAGCTTATACTTTAATAATGAATCCATTATCAAACTTGCACAAAACAACTCTTTCGGTTTGCAATAATTTTTATGTCTGAAAAATATTAATCCAGGGCGTGGGCTAAAATATCTTTCAAATACTACAAAGACATACTGAACATCTTTCATTTTCTTGTATGAATTTTCAGGTCACAATCTAGAGAGAGGATTTGCTCAGTACTGAATTCCTCTTTCTCTTATCACAGCAGGAACGTTAAAAGAGAGCTCAAAATTAGAGGGAGAATTCATATTCTCCTTTAATGAATTTATTTCCATTGAATAGATAACCAAACACAAACATAGTTACACAAAATGTAAAAAAAAATACACTGTGTATATAATTTATTCAAAGCCCAGTGAGGAAAAAATATCCAGTTTAATTAAAAGATGATTCATTATGTCTGACTGATTACCCTCTATGCCATGGACAAATGCAGAACAGAAAAGAATACTATCCAGAGGTGATGATCCATTACATGTACCCCAGAACCCTGCTCACTAATGTTGAGCCAAAGACTGTAGTTAATGCTTCATTAGATTCAATCATATCTTGTCTTATTTTTCCAATAAGAATGAGAATTGTTTCTATTTACAAAATTTTCATTATTTTCTCCATTTCAGGGGGTGGGGGGAAAAAATCCCTCTGAAAGCCAGTTCTAGTATTATACCTTATATTGTATTTAAGCAACGTTTCTGTATGGTTTAAGTTTTATTCCAGAAATAAAAAAAGCATAGGCATTTTTGAGGGTGGAGGGAGATGGGAAGAGGCAGTCAGCCTCTCATTTATTCAGATTATTGTTCTGATATCTAACATTTTCAGATTAGACTTTATTTTCATTTATGGTATGTACCATATTACTAGAACATGGTCTTTTTTTCCTCTGGCATGACAACTAGTTATCAACAATGAAATTCAAAAAGATGTGGCTCATACGCCGATCGGTCTGGCTCCTTTCATGTCCTCCTTCCCACAGGCAGCAGGTTATTTTTCCAAGATTTCTAGACATGAGGCAGCATAGTCAAAGCTACTTCTCCAGCTTGGCACCGATCCCAGGCAAATGGCCCCAGAAGCTGTACAGTGGCCGATGGTACACACAGGCTAGAAGTGGGAGAAAAGCTGGCAGATGCGTGCTGACTCTTCCTGTGCCAACTGTAAGAGCTGACATGTTTGTTCGGGACTCCCCATCCCTTCAGTTCTCATTGTCAGGGCACCCATCTCTCTGTGCAAAACCATGCAACATTCTTAGTTGGTTCAGACAGTACAACCCCAAATGGATTTGCTATTCTGCTTAGAGACATAAAGAATCAATTTGCTAAATCTCCGGGGGGCGGGGGGGGGGGGAGGGGGGGGGGGTATATCACTTCCCTTCCCCTTCCCGATCCATTTACTTCATCTTGAAAATACATCAGGAATTAGGGCAACACTTCGGAAAAACCAGACTCTGCATTAATTTGCTGTGTTGTTACTGGAGCTCAGTATCAACAATTAGCAGCAGAAGAGTGTCTGAATGGGAACTGAGGACTCAGGTCAGCAAATTACTTAGTTCTGGCAAGTGTTTCTCTCTTAACTGAACCAGCTGTAAGATTAGGGCAACACCTAGAATCTTCTCTTTCAGATACGACTCCAGAAAAACAAATTGTTTTTTCCTTTTCAAAATGCCTTTTCCTCTCCTGTAGAGTATAAATCAGATTAAAATTAGCAATTAAAAATATTTAGCTATTTAATTAAACTGCATATCCACTACAATGCTATCACTGCATTTCTCAGATAGATTTACTCTTCCACATGATACTGAGAATGTCAGGAAACCTCAAATTTACAGTAATTTTCTTTGAAGTTGCCGTACTTCGAAATCTGTTCTGTAGAGATACTCAACATTACATGTTCACATTATGTAAACAGGCCAATTTTAAATGTTAAATAGAACTGAAAAGTTACACAGCGCACTTTTTTCCTTGTATCAATTTAAAGCATTTCTGCCACCTTACACAACAAGTACATACACATACATACATTGGACAGGCTGGATCGATGGGCAGAGGTCAACGGTATGAGGTTTAACAAGGCCAAGTGCCGGTTCCTGCACTTGGGTCACAAGAACCCCATGCAACGCTACAGGCTTGGGGAGGAGTGGCTGGAGAGCAGCCCGGCGGAAAAGGACCTGGGGGTGCTGGTTGACAGCCGGCTGAACATGAGCCGGCAGTGTGCCCAGGTGGCCAAGAAGGCCAACAGCGTCCTGGCCTGTATCAGAAATAGTGTGGCCAGCAGGACCAGGAAAGTGATTGTGCCCCTGTACTCAGCACTGGTGAGGCCGCACCTTGAATATTGTGTTCAGTTTTGGGCCCCTCACTACAGGAAGGACGCTGAGTGTCCAAAGAAGGGCAACAAAGCTGGTGAGGGGTCTGGAGCACAAGTTTTATGAGGAGCGGCTGAGGGAACTGGGGTTGTTCAGTCGGGAGAAGAGGAGGCTGAGAGGAGACCTTATTGCTCTCTACAACTACCTGAAAGGGGGTTGTGGTGAGGTGGGTGTTGGTCTCTTTTCCCAAGTAACCGGCGATAGGACGAAAGGAAATGGCCTCAGGTTGCACCTGAGGAGGTTTAGACTGGATATTAGGAAAAAATTCTTTACTGAGAGTGGTCAGGCATTGGAACAGGCTGCCCAGGGAGGTGGTGGAGTCGCCATCTCTGGAAGTGTTCAAAAGACGTGTGGATGTGGCGCTTCAGGACATGGTTTAGTGGGCAGATGGTGTTGGCTTGATGGTTGGACTTGATGATCTTGAAGATCTTTTCCAACCTTAATGATTCTGTGATACACTAGTATCTTGCACATATTAGTTCTATTTCAGTGCACAGGTAAAAGGAAAATGAAATCAGCTCATATAGCACAGAAGTGATTACATGGTCTAAAGGTTAAAAGTGATTAATGGTTCCTGCAGTACTAGTTTCTGTACTCTTTGCAGATTTTTGATAAAAACAGAGATTGATTTTCAGAAGCTTCACAGCACAAGAAGAAAATTCAACTAATTTAAATGTTTCCGAAGTTGAACACCTTAAAGATAATCTGTCCAAAATAATTTTCAGCTTGGTGAACTATAGGAATATGTCTTAGCTTGGGGCTCATAATTGGCATTATCTAGTTGAATTATAAAATAAATATACTGCTAAGATTCTAGCCTCCTTTGTCTAATCCTGGCTGTGAACTGTTGCTTTCTAAATAAAACTAACTATTCAGTCACTTGGTAATAGCATAATTTCATTTTCAGACCACAAATGGCTATTTGTAGTATCATGGAAAGGAACTTCTGTGGGAACTTCAGGACAATAACGTTTGGGTGGAAGGGGACAATGTGGTTGAATATTTACTCTGTGTATTTAAGACTGCCTCCTTACCCAAATAAATGAGACTCTTAGTACATTTGTGTATTATAACCAGAACATTGGAATCTTGTGAGTGACCTGTAGCTTCTTTTTAACATACTACAGAGTTGAACCATGAAAATTACTGAGAAAAAAATTTTAGATTCAGAAACAAATATAAATTTAGATCATAAATTCTGCATTAAAAATAATGGAGATACTTCATTTAATGCTGTTTTTCATCAAATGTGCTATCCTACTGTTCAGTAAGATATTTAATCACTTGTTACTAAAATTTGAACAACAAAAATTGACCTGATCAAAATGCACTTATATTTTACCACCAAAAGTCTACAGATTTTCAGAGATATCTATTTAGCACTTCATTACAGAAAAATAGCCATGTTATATGAATCATTTACATCACCAAAGTGGTAGAGCGCACAATATAATTCAATTATAAAACCTGGAAACAGTTTAAACACCGTTTGAAAGTAAACAGTTACAGTCCCTTATGCCCATGTCTGGGAAGCATCCAAATGGAAGTTAAAGATCCCATGGCATGTTTTCAAAATGAGTAGGAGCTATCCCAATATGTTGGGCAACATATATTTTCTCAATTAAAAACAGATTTCGATGTCCAAAGCTACGTGTCAGCAATTGCTGAGAGCCTATGCTTGTCATTTTTCCAAAACTCTCTGCACCATCAGTAAGTATCTAGTCACCTTGCTGAATAATGTTTTTCCAGATGCCGCAAGTGGAAAAGGTGAATGCATTTTCATAGATATATGAAGCACAGATACATTATCCTATACTGTTATGGAAACAGAAGTTATAATTTGAACACACATTTAGATATATTTTTTTTTTCATACCAAAAGAGTTAAATATGATTTTGGTGGCCGTATGAAACACTTTGATACCACCAGATTGTAAAGTGAAAAGAAATCTTATGGAACACACATGCATACACACAAAATAAAGGTAGCAGAAATAATCTCATATCTGCCACTGCCTAACTTTTACATATTTAATGAGTTAAAAGTTTGTTGGGGTTTTTTTTAAAAGGCTTTTTAACAACTTTTTTTTAGTTACTTTTACAGAATTTTCTAGGTTATGCGCTGTTTAAAGAGAAAGTGAGGAGATTTCCCTTATGCATTTTGAAGCCTGCATACCCCATATTACCCTCCACTCAAGAGCTCAAAAAAGTTCAAACCTTCAGTTGCCAATACTGACACACAAACTTCTATCCCAAGAACTACACGATCAACTACATTATCTATAGGCAGAATGCTGTTATCCTGAGTTAAGAGAGAGAGTCAGGCAATGAGTTTCTAAAGAAAAAAGTATAAACCCAGTGGAGAATCAGGCTTTCCAACTCCCTCACTCAACAGATTTCCCACTGCAGTGTCTCAGGCTCCTGCTATTTGGAGCTGAGTCCCCATCTTCATTGTTCAAGTTTTGTTCTTATTTTGCCGATTACCAAATTCTTAAGTGATACTATTAAGAAAAGGAAATTGGAAAAAGGCAAAAGCACTTATTTGGCTGAAGATATTACTCTGTTGACTTCCACAATGCAGCTGAACAGTACATCTCAGAGTCAGGCTTGAAAGAAAACAGAAATATTTTCAGGAAACTTAACTACACAGGTTGACTTCCTAACAACTGACAGGACAGAGTGTAGCTTTTGTCTTTTTTTATTTATTAATATCAATTTTTTAAGTACCATTTTACAAAACTCTGAATCCTATTTAGGCACCATTTCAGAATTCTAGGGTACATGTATTGCTGAAGGATTTATGGCATATTGACAGAAACTTGAATGCAACATAAGCAGAGATGTGAAAACACCTCTCTCCCCAAGAGGATTTGCAGAATTACTTGATGGAAAGTTGAACAAGCTGCCTTATTCCTGCATTGCACAATTACCTTTCTATAACCAGAACTCGCTGCCGCCAGAGTTATGCAACCCACTGGAAATAATGTCAATTGAGTTAGCGTCGTATAGTATGTCCCTCCCTGATGCTACTCCCATGGATGTGAAATTTGTAATTGGAGCCAACAGCGTAACAGACTGTGCTTGAGGACAAGTTTACTACTTTTTCTAAGACGGAAGTAAGTGCTGCATCTTTGTAAGACCATAGATACAGAGGTGATTCAGGTCTGGAAAAATATTTGATACTTAACCTGGCTCTAGTGCACAACATATTGAGCTGCAAGGATAATGGGTGAGGATGGAGCACACACAAGCTGATAAATGTACAAAATCAAATGCATTGAAAAAGCGGTTTTTACTTTCTCAGATAGATACTAACTTGCAAACTTGCTCTTCCCCACACCATCCTCCTGTCCTGAACTGCTCCATAGTACCACTATCTGCTGCCCCCACTTGAAGTTCTGCAAAACTCAAAAGATGTCAGACATTTTGTTTCCTACAATCAACTAATTTCAAAATCATGACAGAGAGAAAGGGACAGAGAAGTTGCATGACGACAAAGTACTTCTGCCCACAAGTTCTGTAACTCAGAACAGTAACTCAGTACAAGTTCTGTAACTCAGTTGAACAGCTATTTTTAATCCAATTTTGACAACTACAGGACATTACTAGAAAAATTTTTCTAAAAATGTATACTTATCTGAATTCACCCCACTCCAACATAATGAATACTGTGTTTTCAGTAACTTATACTATTAGCATTCATATTTTTCCAAGGCAAAATACGAGAATAAGCCAGATTTTAAAAGCAATTAAGAGGATATAAATGTTGTGTGCTGCAAGAGCACAGTTCTCAAAAGACCAGAGTCCTGGCAACTATCATAATCCTTTTGAAATTGTTCATATTAAGATTAAAGATCACTTTGTTCCTCTATTCCCACAACTAGCTGGTATGGTAAAAAGATCAGTCCCCTAGTTTTATATGTAACATCTTTAACATTTGCTCTCCTTTCTGTGCATGTGATTAAATGTAACATTTTGAAATCCCAAAGTTCTGAGAAAAACATAAATCCTTGTCCACAGCTGCTGTTTGACTCTGGAAACACATGCATTTTCTTTTCAAGCATCTACCATCAAAAAATCCCCAAGGACTTGAACTGGAGAACACCTGCATCTCTTCATTTAGTTCCAATAACAGAGTCTAAACTTCAAAATTACAAAAATAGATGCTATGTTCAGCTGCACTTACATTCTGCCCCTAATTCCCGTGAACAAAAATGCTAAGAGCATGAAATCATTCAGGCAAGCTCTGTCATCGAGAGGATAAGATTTTTTGCACCAGAAGCCCAGTGGGAACTTGATAGAAAACTGGCAACAATTACAGATAAAGTACATAGTGAAATCCTCAGGGAGAGAAAAGGAAATGTAATAAGATAGATGGGTATAATTTTTACACATTTATGCCCAAACCACAAATGTGAATTGTCTTTAATTACTCCAACACATTAAGCGTTTTCACTCATTCTTTTTGTCAATTCTTCCCCAAATACTTCAAATGAGTTTATGAATTCTATTTTACAACTGTTTTTTATATTTATTTATTAGCACAAGCACTCACTTAAATTAGAACTGAGAACTTAGAAAATATCATTGTTCCAGTTTTAAAATCCAGACTCTGCAGTAACCCTCAGTCTAAGCAGTCAAAATTAACTAAAAAAAAAGCCAATGACAGGCTTTTTTAACTGCAAGAAAGGGGGAGTTGGGGTCATATATAGGCATGTATGCATAAAAACAAACATATGTAAAATTTCTCACCTTTCAAATAATTTGTAGCTGATAAAAATCAGTTCATTTATGATAGGAAAAAAACAACATTCATGGCACTTTTTTTATGTTTGAAGATATGATTTGTTCAGTCTTAAAAATATTTTCACTTCACAAATTATATTTTCCTTTGCAGGGGGAGAGAGAATGGAGTGATCTTATCTAAACTTACAAAATATTGAGAGTGGAGAAAAAAAAAATCCAAAAATCTTTGGAAGTTTAAGAAAAATACCACTTTAATACCACCTTTTACAAGGTTGAATATTTGCTCTTCAGTCTTCATGCAGCTTTCACAAACTAGAGAAGCCTTCTCACTCTTACTTTGCTCCACTGGGTATATCAACTTACCACCCATGAGCATGATATTAATACAGGTACTTTTGTTTACTCCCTCATTTCACTGCTGCATTACTGAATATTTAAGCTTATCTCAAAGCAAACGTTATTAATTGTATTTTTTATTTTATTTCCACTTGATTTGTATGTGATAAAGCTCTCCATACACCGGCTGTGCACGCACTCCAATTATTCAATATGGCAAACCAAATAGAGCTTAATCAACTCACCTCATCTATTCAACAGCTGCTCATAATTAAATACTAACACCAGCATTCATTTTGAAATCTCCCCATTCCTCTCAAAGGCCAGGTGAAGCAAACAAGGTCTGCAGCTTGCTCTGAGGGTTAATAAAGCCAGGGTTATTTCAGAGAAGCAGTAAGAAGACCTGCCCAAGCCTGGGGGTATTGGAATAATCTCCTCTCTTTATTTATTGTATTATTTATAAATCTAATATTTATGTTATAAATATAATATATTTAAGTATATTGTATTTAAAATAAAAAACATTTTGTATGCTGCAGTTTAGTTAAAGACTGGGGACCACATCCACTGATTTTTAGAACTATGCACAGAGATACCTGGAGCAGTGTTTCATACAACAGAAGTATCCAAAATTAAAAGCACCACCATGAAGGCTTGTATTGAAGGACTAAACAAAATCATTTTTATATTTTTTGTCCCTAAATACTTCCTCTGCCATGGGTGGATCAGTGTTCCACTGTGTTAATGACACTTTGTACACCAAAGAGTAAAACACTCTTGCTGAGTAATAATCAGTGTACGCACTTGTTATACATAATACTTCCTTTGCCTGTATATGCTACGCATCACACACGTTAATGCTGTCCTTTCTGGAATTACATTTTATAGATCCCCCCTCCCCCGCTGGTTATACTCAAAGTAGTATGGTACTATTAGAACCGTATTTTTTTTTTCCCCCCTCTTCCTCTCAGCAGCAACAAGTGATCTAGCAAGAAATAAAATACACCCTCCATCTTTGCAGGGCCACCTCCAGACAAGCAGTAAAAGGAAGCTGCACAACCATCCTGGTCACCCTGGATCATATGATTCAAGCGGTACAAGACAGTAGACGGTTGCTGACTCACCAGGGAGAGGAGGAGGAAAGGTCACCTACCTGCTCTCCAGGTTAATATGCCCTGATTTATTCAAGAATCTCATGCCATTTGCAGAACTTCCTCCTTGGCATTTTATACCCAAACAACTGCTTTGATTTTAGAACAAGTTATTTTCCATTCAACTTCACAGATGCCTAATGAATTAATTAGTTACTCTTCCTTCACTAATTTTTTGTATAAGCAAAAAACTTCACAAGTCACTTGCACAGGCATTGTGTTGTATTCCAAGATTCTTCCAGAGTACCCAGAAATCCCCCTGCAATTGCTTCTCTTGGTTTTATACACAAAAAGATATTATATTATTCTGGTCTTAATGGAGGTGGCTAATTTGCAGCTCTTTAGCTTTGTACAGCTCCAATGCACCCCCCTGCCCCGCTGCACGGCACTGAGTTTGCAATGTTTTCTGAACCCTTGTATACAGGGAGAAGTAAACTGAGTTTATGCAAGTGCTGGGTGACAACTTATCCAGTCCCACCAGGCTGGAACCGCTGTCCCCCTTAAATCTTTTGACAAATCATGTGTCTATTTTGAGAGCATCAGCTATACAGCTATTTGTGTATGGACTTTGTAGAGTTAGCGGACTTGGCCAGCCCTGGCCTTACCTCTACCCATCTGGTAACACTGAACAATTCTGTATTATTTTTCTCATCTCTCCTGGGTGGCTTTTTTCCTTCTTTCTACAAGCAGGTTGCACTACTCTCTTCACTCTTCTCTGTAGTCCAAATTCCTAATCCAGAACATCAGATCTAACATCATTAGGATAAATTGCTCAAATAGCACAACTTCAGTATTGCACTATCATCTCCAGTAGTACAGCTTTAAACAACTCTTTTATATTCCCCTGAGCCATAAGTTGAATTGGCTGTCAAATTGTCTAGTAGAGCTTTCTGAAATCCCAGAAGTGACTGCAACTGGCAGCAAAAGCATTTTTAGGCTCTCAAATCACTTCATGTTTTCTCTCCATGTTGTTTTCACAGTTGTAATGAAAAAGATACCCATATCTCCTGTATTAAATTTCCTTGATTCCTTCAGCAAGTATTTGAAAGCGAAGGCTTTAACTCCCTCATCCTTTATATAGAACCTGAGATAATTTAAACATTCATGTTTCCTAGTTTAATTTACATTTTGTAAAAAAAAAAAAAAAAACACACACAAAACCACACCACCAAAAAACACACAAAACCAAATCATTTGCAGTCCACTATTCTTCATGTTTACTAGGACCAAAGCTTTAAACACACCAGCCAGCTTTCCACTCTCATTTATCATCAATCACAGGTGCCACCTTACAGATCTAGAGAAGCAGAGCTAGAGCCCAAGCACACAGGTTAGCAGCTACCGCTGAGTACAGAGAATCAACACAACTTTCCTGAGGCACCGGAGGGGGAGTGAAGTGTGCAGTAAATTCTCAGTTCTAAAATTTTAGCTTTTTAGATGCATCTCCATTCATCTACAAAACAGGTAGCACAGACACTTGCCTATTACAAACCAATTTTCTGCCTCTCAAAGCCCCTGCATGTGAGTCTGGTTGGCACTTCTTTGTCGGCATCTTAATTCTCATAGGCATCTCCTGTCACAACCTATCAAGTATGATCTACTATCTAATTGGACTATCCATAATACTTGTGAGCTAAAATGTATGTGACCACTGTGATCTGTTACAAAAGCAGTAATTCTATAGTATAGGTAAGTATGCATAGCTCCTTTAAAATGTAATTAATATTCTGAGACAAAAATCAGAAAATTAAACTGAAGAGATCCTCAAGAAAGTCAGAACATACAATAATCAATAATAGTAATAAATATTATTATTATAAACAGTTAAAAACTACTTAAGTGAGACAACAGGTGCAACAGATTTTCTTTTTTTTTCTTTAAATGGATCTGAATAATTGAGAGACTGTAGAATCATGAACTGCTTTTTGGCAATGTTTTAGTGGCAGGAACTTAAGATAATTATTATAAAAACACTGCCATAAACATTTCCAACATGATGCTCTCCAAGAAACATACAAGTACAGTTTCTGAAAAAATAACCTAACAACTGCTGGAGCACACGGTGCTTACAAATATTTACTTTGCGTAAGAATCGAATGTTACCTACATACGCACATAAAAATTACAAAGATGGTAATAAATTCACTGTTACTTTTCAGACTAGTAACATTCAACAACCATTACACATGAAAAAAATTAGAGGAAAAAAGCACACTTTTCAGTTTACTTCTGTGTTTCATAACATTGGGGTCAGCTAATTTTTTTGCTTTCCTTAAACTAGATGCCTTCTGTGTTTTTGAGGGGTTTTTTTCCCCTATTTGATTCCACTCTTCACATGGCAACAGGATAAACTTTTAAAAACACAAAAGCATGGTTTTTAAAATGCACCATATACTGACAGCAAAACCTAGATCCCTGTGTATTTCACAAACTATACTATAGTTATTTTAAACTGGATGCATTTCAAAATTGTCAGTATTGCTTAAAACAGACCAATGTTTTGTTTAAAGCCCACAGAAACCATAAGAATGTCAGGTAAGAGTATTTATGCCCACAAAGTCAACACCACCCTTAAATTTATCCAAGCAACTCTGAAAATATTAACTTGTTCCTCATTTAAATCCACCACAACACCAAGTCTGAAGAAGTCAAATGTGTGCTCTGTATACGAACCATTTTGCATTCAGCATATCAGCTTCTATAGAAGAAGCTCAACCCAACAGATAAAAGCAAGAATAAAACTAGTATTTTCAACATGGATCCTGCCCCCCAAAAAAGTTCACGAAAGGTTCTGTATAAATAATGTAAAAGGCAACCCAAGTCAATGAAGCATTCCTTATTGAAGAAGTTTTGTGTCTCACAGTGAGCTAAAGTCATAACGTGTGCAGTATGTGAAAAAGATACTTTGGCATTTGGCACATTTTTTATCAAGCCTCTCTTTTGAAAATTACATTGGATAGGAAAAATGTAACATGATACCAGCTTAGCAAGAGTTTTGCACTTACCAGAATTATGGCAGTAGTCCATATACTGTGGAATCTGGATTGTAAAGGCTACCAAATCCGGAGCTAAGAGAGATTCTGGCTTTCTACTTTCATTGAGCCATTTACTGCTGTGTAAGTCTCTGGTATCAGAAGGGCCTTGAATTAAAGGAATCAGCTTCTCTTTTCCACCATCACCTAAGATAAAGATTAGACTCCTTACAGCTTTTACTGTAACAAGATATATTTTCAACACATAAACATTCACTAGTCCAAAGAGGACAGCTATTAACATTGTACATACAGAATTAAAAGAGGCAATAGAAAGAGCAATCTCATATAAACTGTTGAACAACTTCCTTAATGTTATCTTGTAAATGTCTTTACATCCAGGAGGATTTCAAATAAAGTAAACAATTTTCTTTAAAATAGTAATTTCCATCCCAACTTTATAAAATAATACGTTCAAAAATCACCATGAACTCAACTTAAATATACTACATTTTTTATGTTCTTGACGTTAGCTGCCTTCATTTATGAAGAGACTATAAACATCGATTGAAAAGTTCCTGCATTTTTCTTCAAGAAAAATTCTATAAAAGAAATTTTAAAACTATTTATCACAGAAGACTCAAAAACTTCACAAGCAAAATACATATTGCAGCATTAATGGAAAATGAGACATTAAACAATAACCAGAAAACATCAAAATTATGCTACAAATAAAGCAAAATGCAACTATTCTGTGTCATATGAAATTGAAGAGTTATTCCAGTTTCTTCAGTGCTTTTAGGGTAATATTTGTCCCAGCAGAAAAAAAAAATCTTTATTTTTTTATTCAATGTAAAAATGTACTATACTGGAGCCAGACTGGATCATCCTGGCACACTTAACAATCATACCAAAAAATCCCAAAACAGAATACAAAAAACCCTCTCTGATTCATAGGAACAATGAGTAAATTCTTGTTTCAGTAACTCTCCTTGTAAAAAGCAAGGCCAATTCTCCTATACAGGCAATAAAGTTTTACATGGTCCAGCTGCACATACCTGGGGCTTTGGCACAAATTTTTATTGATCCCACGGTCCCAGAGGCACATTTGACCAATGATGTGCCGCAGTACTTCAATTCAACATTCTGGATTGAGCCCTCAAGAGTTGGCAGGGGATTCTTAGATTTCACACCTAATAAAAGAAAACTGCAAATGTACTAGCCTGTTGAATTTAAATATTTTTATATTCCTTCACCAAGGCATTTAAACTTAATTATACTTTAATTATCTACCTTAGATGTTCTTATAGCATTTTTGTTGTGATTAACAGTTTTTAAATGGAAGTGAGAGAATGCTGTATATGGGCATTTTAATGCAAACAGCTAAGCATAAAGCATATAGACACTGTGAGGAAAACACACAAGGCCACTTAGAAATTGGAATGATAAATATGCATATATACACATACATACACTTTTGTTTTCACTTTAGCTAAATTCCACCTTAGCTATTCTCTTTCATGTTTTTATTATGACCCTTTCATTTCAGGATCTTAAAACGACTGTTTCTAGCTTACATTTAGACAACAACATTTTACTTAGTGGCAATGTAAAGCATTAAATCCAAGCTGAACAGCACGGAAGGCCAGCAGCACACTTGCCGTTTCTCAACGGAAACTGGAGTTCAAACCTTGCCCGAGGTCACAAGTGGAAATAAGTTTTGGTGGTCTTTCCTCAGCCCCTACAGCACAGCAGAAAACTACCGCACCGGTTGGAAGAAATCAGTGCTATTGGCCGTCACTTCTGACGTCCTGCCTAGAACTGCGGTGGCAGCAGCAGGGGATCTTACAACTCAGGACCAAGATATGTTGGCAAAGCTTGAGGGCAGCCCCCAAAACAGCCCCCGAGCATGGGTGGAAGAAGCCAGCCCTCCTATTCTGTACAGTGCTGCCTATCAGAAAAAAATACATAAATTTACTTGCAAATTAGAAAGAAAAAGTTTCAACACCTGTAAGAAGTATGAAAGGAAAAACTAACAGAAGTTACCATTTTTTATGGGTTGTTTTTTTCTTCCCCTCATGCAAAAGTGACTTGGAATTTGTCAGTTAAAATTGGCAAGCAGCTTGTTAATTACGCAAACATTAGTATAATTAAGGAACAATTTCCTCACATATGTAACATAGAATTTGTTCCAAAATCCATAATTATCCAAGGAAAGTATTATGGAATATTGGGTTAAAAAAAATTAAAAGCATTTTGATGTATATTTTAAGGCAGTTACACACGTTAAAGAAACCTAATATATTCTCTACAGAATGAACTCATTAGGTTTTTTGCACAATCTCTCAAAAATTTAACCCAAAGAAGAACCTTTAATATATATTATATTATA
>NW_010518252.1:896-1130 GCF_000687285.1 Phaethon lepturus | reverse complement strand
TGGGTCAAGCAGGCCCTGCCTCTCATGAACCCATGCTGGCTGGGCTTGGTCCCTTGGTTGTCCTTCATATGCTCTGTGAGCACTCTCAAGATTAACTGTTCCATGATCTTCCCCGGTATGGAGCTTAGGGTGACAGGCCTGTAGTTCCCAGGATGCTCCTTCGGCCTTTCTTGTAGATGGGTGTCACATTCGCAAGCCTCCAGTCTTCTGGGACCTCTCCTGTTAATGAGGACT
>NW_010518252.1:0-408 GCF_000687285.1 Phaethon lepturus | reverse complement strand
TCCTCCCGGTCAGGCCGGGCCGGTCGCCTTCCCCGCCAGCTCTTCTTACGGCACATGGGGACCGCCTGCTCCTGCGCCTTTAACTTTTCCTTCTTGAAGACTGTCCAGCCTTCCTGGACCCCTTTGTCCTTCAGGACTGTCTCCCAAAGGACTCCCTCAACCAGTGACCTGAACAGGCCAAAGTCTGCCCTCCAGAAGTCCATGATAGCAGTTCTGCTGACCCCTCTCCTTAAACTGCTCACAACTGAGAATTCTGTCATGTCATGGTTGCTAAGCCCAAGATGGCCTCTGACCACCAAGTTTTCCTCTATTTGTAAACAGCAGGTCCAGCAAGGCACCTCCCCTGGTGGTGTCAGCTGTGTCAGGAAGTTATCCTCCACACACTCCAGGAACCTTCTAGCCTGTTTC
>NW_010518251.1:121381-170019 GCF_000687285.1 Phaethon lepturus | reverse complement strand
CCCATCGATCCAGCCTGTCCAGATCCCCTTGAAACTTAATGGGAAGTTAAGTTGGAGAAATGAGAATCTTCCACCTGTGAAGAAATACAAATTCTCATGCTCAACAGCAGTCAGACTGTGAGTCTTGAACTGACTCAGCTTTCAGACAGCTCAAGTTTTGGTCCATATTTTGTATCATGTGGGGATACTTTTTAAAAAAAGAGAGCATGCAGTGAAGATATCTGTGACTAGTGGCTATGATTTTTATTAAAGCAGAGTAAATATTTAATACAAAATGAACCTTCAAAATCTATGCAAATGAGACTGTAAAGTCCTTGTTGTACAAGGTAAGCTCTTTTTTTTAATATTGCAGGCATACACTGTGACTGCTACAAATGTCAGAGCATGAAAGATCTCCTTACAATGCCCAGACTTGGATACATAAAAATTTTCAACACTCTCACTGAATGAGAACCAATTTAATAAATCACTGAAATTCACTCTCAGAAGGCTATGTTTCAAACCTGTCCTGTGCAAAGCATCCAGTCAAAGCTGTGCAAATAGACTGTACGTATTCTTGAGTCTGCTCTAGTGAGTTTAACAGAACTTATTTATTATATTCTAAAACATTTCAGTACACTTATGTTTGCTAGGCCTGTTTTTCCATTCTTTAAACTGGCAAACTTTCAGGTCAAGAAACTTTCATGACTGTGCAACACTAAATTATTTCAAACCAAGCAGGGCTTTGGAGATATATGGTTATGATTAAAAGTGGCAATTCCTATGAACCATATGAAAAACATACTGTGTTAATATCATTTTACAACCCTCTGTTATTTTATTCCTTGTACCTTTACAAAAATTTTTTAAATTATTATTAAAAATATATTGCAGCTAGGTGCCATTGTTAGCATAAAGTGAAAATTTAAAACAAGGGTGGAAATCCCAATGCAATAGGAACAGGCTGTATATATAGTGCTTTTGTTTAAAATGTAAGTAGAGAACAATGCATCATAAAAGATTTAGTTTGTTGCTTTTTTTGTCTTTTTTTCTCCCCCCCCTTTTTTTTTTTTTTTTTACAGTAGGCTTCCCAGGCTTGTAAATCAGAGTTACTTTTTATAGAAATCTGGACAGTGCACTGATAGCATGTCAAGAATTCGATGACAGAATAAAATCAAAGGAATCAGTCTGGACCTCCATATAGTGTGAAGCTCCTACTCGCCATTAGTAGCAGAGACAGCTCCCATATAAATCCTTCGGGTACAAATCAGTCAATTACTTGAAGCCAACTAATTTTTAACCACCACACACTATGTAATAGTATCCCTTTGCAAGTACAAGCTTTATAAAGGGGCTATCACAGAAACATTAAGGTTGGAAAAGACCTTTCAGACCATCAAATCCAACCACCAACCCAACACCACCATGCCCACTAAACCATATGCTGAAGTACAAGCACCATGTCTACACCTTTTTTGAACACTTCCAGTGATTGTGACTCCACCACCTCCGTGGGCAACCTGTTCCAATGTTTGAACACTCTCTCAGAAAGAAATTTTTCCTGATATCTAGCCTAAGCCTCTCCTGGTGCAACTTGAGGCCATTTCCTCTTGTCCTATCACTTGTTACTTGGGAGAAGAGACTAACACCCACCTCACCGAAACCTCCTTTTGGGTAGTTGTAGAGAGCGATAAGGTCTCCCCTCAGCCTCCTCTTCTCCAGGCTGAACAACCCCAGTTCCCTCAGCTGCTCCTCATAAGACTTGGGCTCCAGACCCCTCACCAGCTTCGTTGCCCTTCTCTGGACACGCTCCAGCACCTCAATGTCCTTCTTGTAGTGAGGGGCCCAAAACTGGACACAGGATTCGAGGTGCAGCCTCACCAGTGCCGAGTACAGGGGCACAATCACTTCCCTACTCCTGCTGGCCACACTATTTCTGATGATGACATAGCATACAGACAAGCAAGCCAAGCTCTGTAGATGTAATTGTGTAAGTTACCCAAAATTAAGAAACAAATTAGAGGCAGAGGTGAGAACAGGACACAGGTCTTCTGCTTCTAATGCTTTGGCTTGCAGTGCTCAGTAAAGGTAAGTCCATTGCAGCCCATGCTGCTCCAGGGATGCACAGATGAGTAACCTCTACTTAAAAGTAATCTCTAAATTTCCACTCAAAACACAAGTGAAAGCCTTTTTAGTTGTGACTATATCAGCAATTCCCTGCTGATTTCAGTCTTTTATCAGACTTTCTGGAGTCAGAGTGGCCTGGGATGCCAAGTGTTCAAGTGCCTATACAGAGAGAGAGGTTTCCTGCTCCCTATTCAGATGAAGGTGGTCTGAAGTAGCATTGGACTTCAAGGAGTATTTCCACACCAAACTGAGGTGTTGCCCAGGAGCACTTTGCACAGTGCTGCCTGTGTCACCTTCCCATGGCACCAGGAAACCATCTTTCACTTCTTGTCACATAGAATCATAGAATAGTTTGGGCTGCAATGGACCTTTGAAGGTCTTCTAGTCCAACCCCCCTGCAATGAGCAGGGACATCTTCGATTAGACCAGCTTGCTCAGAGCTCCATCCAACCTGACCTTGAATGTTTCCAGGGATGGGACATCTACCACCTCTCTGGGCAATTTGTTCCAGCATTTCTCCACCTTCGTTGTAAAAAATTTCTTCCTTATAGCTAGTCTACACCTACCTTCTTTCAGTGTCCCTCTTTTTTGTCTTCCTTTTCTGATTGTCAGTGCCTTCTTTCAACAGAGGTTTTCCATTGTCTCTAAGTTCAAATTTCACCTCTAAATGTTCTTTTTTTCTGCCCTTACATTCAACTCTGATCCTCGTTTACATCACTCTCGGAAAGCAGAAGTGCAGTGTGTTGTAAAGACTCCTTTCACCTTCAATTTGGTCATTTTCATTGATGTGCTCAATTTACAATTCGGGCACAGGAGATGCATGCCTGCCTTTCACCTTGAATTTTGGTTAATAAGGAACCTTCAGCATTACTCAGCCCTGAGAAGTACATTGCTGAGGTTTAACTGCATTGATACAGATATACAGGTGTATTTCCCCCTGCCAATACAAACAAAGATTGAACACTGAAATAAGGCAGCCATGCCATTTCCCAGGTTGGCAGGTTCCATTCTTAGAGACACACGATCTAGCAAGAATCCTGTCTCTTCCATTTCCTGTATGTTTTAATATATCTATTGCACCCTACAGAAATCCAATCTAGATGTCTTCTTGGAGACCTCTGTATACCACTCCATACAACCCAAAGAATGGTATTGCTTTGTTGAGGGAGTTCCTAGCAGTGAAACTTCTTGTTCTGTTGTCTCCTTCACAGTCACACAAAAGATAAAGGCAATTCCACTAATAAGCTACATGTTATTCTTGTAAAAACAACACTATGCAATGGAAAAAGTGAAATCCAAATATGCTAAGGCAAGAGAGAAGTCAAAACCTATTACATAGGCTCTCTAGAGGGAGTGGCATTGGCAGTCTGCAGCTGTGTAACATTTCTGGTTGCCCAGCAAAATAAAAAAAAAAAAAGTGTTTATTTTATTTTTAAACAGATGCCTGAAAAGCCTTTTTCCAGTCCCTTTTTCTACCAAAAATTGAGACTTTGTGAAGTCTCCAGAACGGTTGAAATTAAGGAACCACTAAATCCAGAGAAGTAAAAAATAAAGAAACAGAGCATAGGTATTTTTTGTCAGACTTCCCTAAAGGTTTTATTATTTTTATTAATACTCCTTTAAATGCACTGAGTAAATTTTTGAAGAAAAATTTCTGTCTAAAGCTGTTCTCTTCTTTTAGTTAAGATCACAGACTTACAAATATTCACATTCAGGAGGGAAGATACAACCCTAAAGCCTTCCTTAAAAGCAAAAAAATATAGTTGCCCTTGCCACAGTGAAGGCTGATGGTATTCTGGACTGCATTAGGAGGAGTGTTGCCAGCAGATTGAGGGAGGTGATCCTTTCCTTCTTCTCAGCACTGGTGAGACAACTGCACTGCTGAGTCCAGTTCTGGGCTCCTCACTACCAATGACAGTTGCTGGAGAAAATCCAATGAAGGGTCATGAAAATGTTGAAGGGACTGCAGCATCTCTACTATGAGGAAAGGCTGAGAAGCTACAACTGTTCAGCCCAGAGAAGAAAAGGCTCAGGAGAATCTTATCAGCATGTATAAATACCTGAAGGGAGAATGCAAAGACAACAGAACCAGGCTCTTTTCAGTGGTGCCCAGTGACAGGACCAGAGGCAATGGGCACAAACTGAAATGCAGGTGGCTCTGTCTGAACATCAGGAAATGCTTTTTCACTGTGAGGGTGGCAAATCACTGGTCCAGCTTGCTCAGGGAGGTTGTGGAGTCTCTGTCCTCAGAGATTTTAAAAGGCCATAGGGACATGGACCAGAATTAGTTCTAGGTGGACCTGCTTGAGCAGGGAGATTGGGCAAGATGACCTCCATAAGCCCTTTCCAACCTCAACCATTCTGTGATTCTACAGTCATGATGTTTCTACATCATTGAAGGGAATTAAACTCACAAGTTCATAAAACACACTGATTTGAAAGACATCTTTAAAAGGAGAACTGTGGAACTGCACTGAAGCAAGCTCAAGAGCGAGTCCCTGAAAGACAGACAAGGCAAATCTCCAGAAGGAAAGCCCTCCCAAACAACTAAGCACTAGTGGGAATGGTGTTGGTGCCAAGTCTGTAAAATCCTAAATTCTCTCCCTGTCCTCTCACAAACTGCTTATGGAAACTTATTAAAGTAATTTAAACTCTCCAAGTTTCAACTACAACCTTACCTCCTAGGAGTTTTATGTAGACAAATTAAAGTGAGAGGTTTAGACGCTGAAATGAGAAACAAGAAAGGCAAAGGCTTGTAAGAACAAGAAGAAATATCAGCCCAGGAAATAAAGTGATCAAAGGAGCTGCCTTCATTCACTTGTTAATACAAAAACCCAGAAAATGAAGCCATTACAGATCCTCCTTGTCCTGCAGACTGATCCTCCACATGCAGCACTTTGCTCTGACCCTAACCTACAAAGCTGAGTTTGTAATAGATGAACTCACTGCACAAACAGCACATCCAGCTCACAAGAGGTGACTCGTATCAGCTTGGCAGAAGGTTAGTGACCTGCCCAGGCTGATGCAGGCTCCAGTTCAGACACGCAGCATCACTTCTCCCTGTGATTTATTCTGTTGTCTTCCATGGAGATGTTCACAAAGTAAGGATTCCAGTGTGATGCTGTGTGGTGGAACCTGGATGAGGATGATGAAAGATTCAGTCCAAAAAAGCTGAGCCACAGGCCCGTACAAATCATACCCCATATACTATGTGTTTCAAGAGATATGATTCTGCTATGGATTTCAGAGAAGAACATACAAACATCTATGCCTGTCCTTCAGCTTCCCAAATCTTGCTCCCTACAGCACGTTGGTGGGAAATGCAGGCACACAAATGCTTTAGGAGCATAACTTTACATTTCAGTGCTGGGGAAGTTTTTGTTTTCTTTCTTATCATTTCTGTTTTCTCTGCATAGAACCTGGTTCCTCTTTCATGGGGTAATGGACACAAATAGTCAGTCTACAGGTGGGTCTGTAACACTGTGTTTCCAAATACCATTACTATTGTTTAGCATCAGCTGTCACAAGGGTGCTAGAGAGGCTCACACTCTGTGTGCCACTTCCAGAAAAACCCAGCATTTAAGCCTATCTCAGGTACACATAAGATAATTATCAGTTTGTCTCAGTGCCTGTTTCTTGGTCAGCCACAGCAGCAGAGCAGTGAGACTCCCGAAGTCACCCTGTCACAACCAGCTGAATAGTCTTTGACACCTCAGAGCTTTTATAATAAATACGTGTGTGTGGCTAGAGAGCTTAAAATTCAGTATGCCCTTGGGAAAAATCACTTTGCATCCCTGTGAGAAAGCTAATGAGGAGACTGGAAAAACTTCAAGACCAACATTTAGAAAATAGTTGGGGAGCTGGAAGGATCACAACCAAAGAGATAATCAGGCTGGCGAAAAGTGATGGAGCCAACATTACAATGTGCCAGTCAAACAGCAGGGAAGAACCCATTGGCCCAAATAAACTGAAACCAACAGGAAAACATTCTCTTTAACTGCTGAAAACCTTGTACACAAAGGAGGCATAGAAAACCCATTGGGAATGCACTGTGCCAGAATTATTAAATAGTGAGACAGAAAATAAAGCAAACAAAACATAACAGAACGCTTAAGAAACTGATAAGCTATCTCCAGTGGAAAAGGTATTAAATTAACCAAAAGAAACCAGACTACTGTTGGGAAGACGAGGCATAAGAACAGCTCATCCCACTGCTATAAAAAGACCAAAAATGCAATTTACAGCTGAGATAGAACAGCAAAAACAAGAGCATAATATGGCTGAAGCTCTAGAGGAGCCCAGACTCCAAGTTGCTCAGTCTGAACTGAAGAACAAAAAAAAACAAAAACAAAAAAACAAAAACAAACAAACAAAAAAAACCACACAAACAAAAAAAATCCAGTATATTACTAAAAATTCATACAGCATAAGATGAAACCACTAACATTAAATCACTGGAAGAAACCAGAGAATTATAACAAATATTTCTGAAAAATTAAAGAAGGATTTCACAAAGTATGTCACTCAAAATGACCCAGAAAAATATTATGCAGTTAATGCACTTTCTAATATATATTCACTTGCTTCCGTTTATGACCAAGTTTGTTATTCAATGGACTGACCATTATTAGGATACCCCAGGTCAGAGCCATGTGAGCTTCCTCAAAGCTCTACCCCAATGACCAGCTTTCACCAACCTCCCAGGCCACCAGCTCAGTGCTGACACTTACCCCTCCTCATTGCTTTTTTTTTTAACACATTACGTTGTTGAAGCTATTAAAAAACCCACAAAGTATTAGTATGATTATGTTATTAATAAGAAAAAACTTCCACTCCACAGAAAAAAGGGAAAAGATCATGAGATCAGGGACAGCAAGTCCAGTCCAAGACAGTCTGATCCCACTCTCAAAATAATAAGGCAGTGAGGGATACGAAAAATCTGAACAGGAAAAGAGATAACCTTTCAGCGCACTCTCTAATTTGAGCACCCAGGCATCTTCTCATTATTATTGTATAATAACAACCTGACAGAGCTGTGATCTCTAGATGCTACTGTAATACAACTACAGAAAGACTGAGCAGCAGTAAGCCACTTGTACGGTAATCAGGCTGTAAATGCTGCCTGAATTCCACAAGAAACCTCTTCTGGCTGCTTCCTAATCTGAGATAGTTCACAAAAAATGCTTCTGCCAGGATATTTTAAACACTTCTTTCAGAAAAAAATGCTAAGCTGTGGAGAAGTATGTTGAAAACTGAAAATGGAGAACACAAACTAAACAGAAGTATTTCAATCTTCTAAACAGTGTTTGAATTTTCATCAAGTCTTTATAGGTCTTTACTGGCTGAAGGAGTGTCTTGCCATGCTGTGAAATAGATTTTTATTTACCCAGCAGATGGTGGGTAGACGTTAAGTTAGTTCTCTCTGCAGATGTTAAGATGACAAAATGTATCAAAGGACCTTGGACAAGTAGACAAAAGGGAGGGGAAACCTAGAGGGCTGTTGCATCCCTCACTTGAGCAAAAGGTTTTAAGTTGCCAAGATGGGAATTGACTATGGCACAGCTTAGTCATTCCCTATGAAATACTCTCTTGAAACAGCACAACTCCACCTGTGCCTAAACCAGGTTTTTCCTGAAAGGTCTAGTGAGGCCAGTAACCAAGAGCAGCAGACATTATCTTGGCAAGGAGTTATTTCTTTGCCTTAAGTCTTCTAAGAGAGAAGTTTTGTTTTGTAATAAGGAATATTCCCCGAGAACATGGAGTGCTTGTAAGTCTGGCTTTACTCTTAAAAACCATTCCAGCTGTGCCACTGAAATCGGCGGCAGCACTGTAACTGCCACTTCCTCAGCACCCACTGCTGCTGCAAACGCCTGCAAGATTTCAAGTTTTAGGAGCTCATTTAAGGAAGCTGTGCAGGCTGAAGTCTTAACAAAAAACCCCACATAATACAATGCAGAAGAGTTAGTGAAAGGACAGCAGCTTTTAATATAGTAGGCTGAAAGCACCATGTTTTTAGCCTACTCTAATACTACAGTGTAAACTTGAGTTAGATTTTTGTTCTGCAGACTCCTTACCATCCATAAAGGTCTGCTCTATAATGAAAGCAGGAGGCATTCCTAGGGAATACCTGCTCTACATAAGGTAATTCTTCAGCCACCTCAAAGCTGCTGAAGGATCCCAGCAGGAGCAACTTTAGGCCTTCTTTAGGTCTCACTAACTGAAGGAAGCTAGACTGGGCTATTTCCCATCTATTTTCTCTTGATGTTTGGCCCACGACAAGTATTGAAACAATCAGATCAGTTGCATGCTTGCTCCAACTGCAAGAAGCACCTATGAAGTATACTCAACACAACCCTTTCCATCATCTGTATACTAAGGCTGTCATCCCCATTTCCATGAAAGTCTTTTGGTGCCATATAGGACAAGTTACCTAAAACCCAAAACTCCCTGTGTGACACACAAGATAGTGCTGCTGGTGACTCTGTGTCCACAAAGCAACCAAAAAAACCCATATTCCAGTGGCCACCTAACTGCACGCTCCTGGAAAAGCTTTGATAAAATGTGCTTACACACTCAGCATCATGACTCTTCAGGGAGCTGAATATTTATCTGCTGTGGTCCAGACATTAGACATAAAGGCATTATTTCTCTACTTGGGTCTCTGTAGGATCTAATTGTTTAAGACAACTCACAGCATGCCCACTGCATAAAGACCACCTGCAGTCCAGCACTAAGCACAGCAGTTTGGGAAATTTTCATTAAAATCATAATTACTTTACTAATCTCTTTACTGGAGTCTTCACCCAGGAATCAAAAGATCCAAATCAGAAGTTCCCTTCTCAGCCCAGCCTTAACACCAAAGTGCATGCTTTTGGTGGGGGGAGGGGAGGTAATGTCACTTAACTTTAAACATCTCCTCGACCTTTTTAGTTAATGGTGCTAAAAGGAACATCTAAAAGAGGTCAGAAACTGTGTGGCAGAAGTGCCTGTTCCATTCCTTGAACATGCAGGGGGGTCTAGATGACTAATCAACATTATGATCTCAAGTAGCCATTTATGTCTTAGATATCTGAGTTCAGGCATGATGGCCCCTCGGCTTCATCATGCATCTCCAGCTCTGGTTGTGACAGAATCATTTACACCCCCTCCTGCATACTGTTTTCTACCAGATCAGGTTTTGGCAGCACCTATGGTCTTCTATGTGCTATAGCCAGTCTTGTGAGGTCCAGGTGACAGCATGCCAGCCTAAATTGGAAAAAACATTGTGGATTCTGTTAATGCGCACACCTAACTTTTCTCCTATACTGTCATTGCAACCTGTTAAAGGTGAAGGAGGAGATTATACTACCATGAAATTCACTCCATAAAACCCTGTGAGATCTTAAGATGAAGCACCCAATATGAGTGCAGAGAAGCAATGTCATTATGACCCTTTCAAGCATAAATTACAACCACTTCAGAAAAAATTTCACAGAATTTTATATATCTTTATATCTGTTCCTAATTGTAAATCCTCCTCTTCGACTAAGGCTGTCTTCAGTCTATAATCAACTGACCTTTATGAGGTGTCCTTTTAAGTCAGATGCCAGTAAGGGGGGGGGGAAAGAAACACGTTAAAAGGAAAGGAAAAAATGCAAAGGGAAGAAGAAAACTGAGCTGTAGAAGACTATCACTTTCTGCCCTGTTAGTATTTGCATCCAAGACCATTTTTCATGCTGGGATGGGTTTTTCTCCTGTGTGTTGTCACTCGGTTGGCTTTTTTCGCAAGTGTTTGGGAATTAGAGACAGGCTGAAACTTTGA
Organism: Phaethon lepturus; assembly: GCF_000687285.1. Taxonomy (NCBI): domain Eukaryota; kingdom Metazoa; phylum Chordata; class Aves; order Phaethontiformes; family Phaethontidae; genus Phaethon; species Phaethon lepturus. Next base: position 160,112 of record NW_010518251.1, on the reverse strand, counting down.
CATCTCTGCTGAGTAAAAGGCAAAACGTAACTTTGCTAACCATGTGCCAAGGAGCTAGCTCAATAGAAACTGGCAGGGTCAGCAACAGTCTTTCAGCAAAGAGCATTGAAAGATTGTTGATTTCTCAAGTCAGAAAATTAAGGCTGGCCAAGTTAAACAAGAATAGTCTTGTAAAATCATTTCATGAATTGATTTCCTGATTATGTTATCATACTATCTGCTATTATCAATATCTCCCTTCTATATTCAAGAGGTTAAATGCCCAAGTGAGTCCAAGCCTAGGTAATTTTTTTTCAAATAAGTATTTTAATTAGATTTATAAGCACTTTTACATTCCCAACTGAGAGAAGCAATGTGCTTTAGCAAGGAATTAAGTCCCAGCATGCTAATTATAATGTAGGTTTAGATTGTCTGTGTCAGGTTGGATTATTCCAGGCTACAGATTTTTATTATTTACGCTGACCTCATGACACGCAGCAGTTCTAGCACAAACAGGAGCTGTAATGTAATCCTGAGGTTGACTCCAAGAAGCCATTACCTGATAGAGAGCTGTATCAGAAGTGGATGTCAAGTCTGATGCAGTAGAGATATCAAATTTCCAGTTCTAAATAAGTTGTGTTCAATTAATCAAATAAGATAACTGTAATTGGTAAAAAAAACAAGTGCAAGAAAAATATAAAGGCACTAACATACTGAATGGACCCTTAACCACAAATTGCACTTGGTTTTTCTTCTGGTTTGGCCTTTAAAGTCAACTGATGCCAACTAATGAGCTCTTTCCAACCCAACCTGCCACCAGCTGGGCACCATCTTCAAGGCGCAGTCCCACAAACAGACATGTTCTTCCAAAAGTGTCTAAAGGTATTTGGCTGCCCAGCTCCCAAGATATTCCAGGTTTTATCTGCCATCTGTGCAAAGACAAGGGACAACCAAAAACAAACAAAAAAAAGACATTCTCAGATGTAGATGGTACATCTGGGACTGCTGCCTGTCTGTAAACTGATTTGATGGCCGAGGAAAGGAGGCTGGGGGACAGGGGATGCATTTCATCTTACATACAGCAACATACAAATGAATAAAAGGTGCTTCAACATTTCATTTTTAAACACATTCAGAACCACAAGCATTTTTATCACAGGTCATGACAAACAGCAACTCTATTAAAACAGATTTGTTTCACTTTCTATTTCTTCACACTATATCCAGCTGCAGTATCCAATTAGTGGATATGGGGGGAAAAACTTGCCAGAATTCTGAAAACAAGTACACTATGTAAAAGTTAGGAGAAAACATCCATTTCCAAGAGGAATGCTTAATGATTTATATTTCATAGTATGTGAAATGTTTCAGGAAAGAACCATTAGGAACCACACACCAGTGATATAAGTTTACCAGCTAAGATATATTTCAGCAGCTAAATCAGACAGGATATTGATATCTTACAGAGCGCAGAAGCCTTCATTAAGTTAAAATTCATGTTTAATTGCCCTAAGAGCAATCATTAGGTTGAAGACTTTAAGCTACCTTTTCATGGGGTTGCATATACTATATTTGCTCACACTGATAAAATCTACGGTGCTTTCAGCTCTCAAGAGCTCATATCCCCTCTTGTCTTGTGAAGTGGTGGTACCCTCTGCCACAGGTGCCAACAGCAACTTTTTCTAAGGCTTTTAACTCTCCTCAGCACAAGTAATACAAACTGCAACATTGATTTAAGAGACCACAGAGACAGAACAGCTGCAAGATTTCAGCTCCAGAACTTTCCTTTGAACATGCTGCATTCTTCATTTTATGTGGATTCTCAAGGGACAAATCAAGGAGGAGGAAAAGAGGCCAAGATAACAGAATGAGAAAGCATATACCAAAAAGGACTTTCAGAAACAGCCTATTGTTTATAAGTGGCCTCGGATACTGGGATTACTTACATACGAGTTTTCTGGAATGCAACATCTTCTGGCAGAAACAACCTTTTCAGAGCAGGGGTTCCAGAAGTGCAGCCCATGGGTCTGTTTGCGGACCACAAAGAATTGCTGTATAGTCCATGCTGGAACTTTTTCATGTAGATGCTTCTGACAGAGACAGAGCTACAGCAGCTAAAGGGTCTGTGTCTGCTATGCTGGAAGCAAGCTTTACATCTAGATGCTCCAGGAGGCCTACAGCCAAAGTGACCCATGGAAGAGTCATTCCACAAGAGCCTGGGCTGTGCCCCAGGCATACAACCAGATCCTGCGCACTCCCCCAGCTACACCTAATACCCTGCTTGGCAGGAGGAAGATGCTGCATCGACCTGTTCCAGGAGTATTTACGTCATCCAGAAAAGAGGGAGTTTCCACTTCTGCAAGGGCAGAAAAAGAAAAGCAGTCCTTACCGGAAATGCGGACACCAAAGATTGAGGAATTTTACTTCTCCCCTAAATGAACTTTTATGATTTGGTCCAGCCTGATAAAACTTTGAAATTCCTGCCTTAGATGGTATGTAGGTTCTATAAACCTTTCAGCAGAGATCGTGTTTATTTTCTGGTAAAAAAAGAACAATTTGCTTACAGTGGAGTTGGACTCCACTATCAAGCACTGGCACGTATGCTTTTTAATGTACTGACGTTACCTGCTTGCTCCCTTTGTGCCCATGCTTGTTACCGACACATCTCCGTTCAGGCAACCTTTCATTCGCTAGGCTTCCCCGAATATTGTTATGAGCCTTGTTTGGAGTACCTTTCCCGCCTTGCTAGTACTGAATGCTTTGACTAGAAATATGATACAAAAATCATCTGCAAGGGAAAATTGTGTTGAATGACAAGATGTCTCTGAGATATGACTTAAAAAATCAGAAACTTTTTCATCCTTAAGAGTCTGTATATATTGTGTAAAAATAGCTTATCCCAAATTTATCTATCAAGTTTAATTGCATACTCTTCAAGCTCATTATTTTCTTATCCTCCTGAATACCTAAGTTCCCTCATTCATATCCATTAACAACAATAAAATTATTCTTTCATCTGTGCATCGTTAAGGTTATCCCAGGAGCAGAAAGCTTTTGAACCTATGACAGGGTTCCTGGAGCCTGCCAGAGGTAGCAGTTCAAGCTGATCACATACGCTGCCTTACCAAGAGTGGTCCAAGCCGTATCTTGAACTCGGATAACCCATACTTCATGTATTTTTATTGCGATACTACTTGCAATCATAACCAGAAAAGATAACCTGGAATGCATTCAGTGTTTATTGCACTTTACATCACAAAAATGAACACAACTGGAGGTAAAGTGAAGCACTAGCACTATCTGCATAGCCAACACAATCTAGTATCTGGCTACAAAAATAGGAGAGGATATCCTAAAAAAAAAATAAAAAATTAAAAAAACCCCACTAAGTTTAAGTTAAATATCAACTGCATGCCAGTTACTTTTTAATATCATAGGTTTTAATAATAAAGTGGCAAGATGTCTGGAAAAAAAATCTGATTTTGGGCCGTCAGAACTTTGCTAACATACAAAAGAAAAGGACAGGAGACTGTAATTTTTATACTTCGAGCTTTATAAATGTCACAAGCCTTCTGCTTCCTGAACTCTGTCTCCTGCTTTGTTCCAACATGTATCCCAGCATATACCTGAGCCTGCAGAGTCTGAACTCACTGCTGTCATACTGTATTACCCTATTAGATTTGTACTGTATTGGATGTGACACCTTGTCTTCGCAAGTTAAAGATATCACTAGATATTGCTCCCCATAATTATACTGCTGTTGGATATCACTATAGAGGAAAATGAAAGCTACACCCCATAGAATTACTTGTGACATATTTCCATAATTATGCAGATATATACACTACACAGAGAAACAATTTGTGTTAATACAGCCTGGAAACAAATATTTTCTCAAGAATAAAGAGCATGAATACGCTTGTGAGACATCTATATGCTATCCAGCAAAACAATATCTTTTAACAGAAGGATCTACAGGTAAGAGGGACCCATATAAAGAAACAATTTACAACTGCATACATTTCTTTTACATGGTTATATAAAAGTTAAACCAGAAATAATATAATTTCCTTTTGTCCTATATGCTTTATAGTAATAAAGAGATACAAAATCCAATTTTGCCACTACTATTTTCTGTGATGGAACACTACAGATAAGCTGCAATATCTGCACAATAATTAATGATTTTATGCTGTGTCTTGTTGATAAAGAACAAACTCCTGTTTTATTGGTAAAATTCTTTGTATATAAGGGAATACAAACAAAACATTGGCAAAAATATTTTCTCTTATATTCTTTCCTTATGTGCAAAATGAAATAAGGTAAGCAAAATATAATTTCCTTGGCAAAAAAAATCTGTAGGTAAAAGGTAAGAAAGAAAAAAAAATTCATATTAAAAATACAAACATTCGAATTATATTCCTACTACTTGTGAGATACACTTTGGGCTCAAATAAGTACCCACTTCATCGGGTTGGCACTGTGTCTTTTTTTTTTACACCAGACCCTTCTATATGAAAGTACCACCTATGAAAGTAGGTGCTACAGTGCAACTTTTAATACAAAATCTTCACCAGCTTGCTCTAATACAAGACAGCTCTATACAACTGAAGCCAACGTAATGTCTACTAACGGTTGCAATGGGAGAAGGACTAATCAGAGACACAAATTATAGCAGCCAGGCTCATATAAAGCAGAACTGCGTGCTACAAGCCATCTCCTTGGAAAGAGCGAAGCCATTTGCAAGGTACTACCCTGCCCCATGCAGGCAAGGTGGCAGAGTGTAACCAAGGGCTAGAAATGGCTGTCTCGCAACGAAGTTTTACATTCTCTAAAATCAATAGCAATTCAGCTGCAAGAGTACAATCCAGTTATGTTCTATTATCTTCCCTTATTATCATCAGTTTTCAGAGCATCTAAAATTTATTGGTTTTCTGTTTGATGTCTGGCTAAAAAAAATAATCGAGAGCTACAGTAGGCAGAAAAATGGGTCCCTCCAGCATTGCTCAGGCTGCTAGTGCCCAGAATGTACCTTTCTTTGTACTGAATTTTATTTCTTGGCTTGTTGGAACAAAAATAAATAAGGAAGCCACTTTAAATGAATAAGAGAGACACTAAGAGCATCTTTTCACATTCTGGAATGAATATACGTGTTTTACATAATTTCCCAGTAGTCCATACATCATAATTTTTACATCATTTTTTAGTAGTTATGACATAAATTGGAAGGGGTACCCCAAGCAGCAGCAGCCACTTCAGCAATGCAGACTACATTTAACATTAAAGATGAGATAAACGTGAATAATGTAATTTTTCTTTTGTGGATCTGAACTGCAAAAGTAAAAAAATGCACACAAGGGAAAAAATTTCTTTTGACTGCCCTCTGGTCTCATAATTGTACCACTCTGCATTGTATGGACACTAATATACAGCAGAAAAGAAGTACGGCTAAACAAAAAAACCCAAAACAAACAAACAAAACCCACCAAAACAGAGACGAAATTATAAAAACCTGCAGTATCTACAATATGTTTTGCTTGTCTGTTTTATGAATTAAATTGCCCACGGAAGACCCAAAGGGTGAAACAACTGCTGCAAGTGAATTCAGAGTACCAAGACTGTCTTGCAGGGAGGATGCTGAATGACAGCTGTGGTTTTAAGAATGACTCGATACACTGACTAGAGATGTGACTCTGCCCCGCATCACGATTCTGCCTGGTATCAGCCTAAAGCCATTATCAGCCACCTGCTGGGCAGTTTATGTGAGATGAGTTGGTAATATCTACTCCACACACCAGAGACTGAGCAAGCATAATAGAAACTCATGTGATAATGATTTTTATTTGGCAGCTAATGTGGGTTTTATTTATCTAGCAAAAGTAAATTCTGCTAGAGTTGATGCCTGGAGCTGATTCTTCCACCACAGGATATGAGCAACTTCCTCAGTCAGAGTGGTGGTTATTCTTGTGTATTAGAAATATGAGAATAAAACCCCATGAGACTAAACTTTACATATGTAAATATGCCCAGTGATTTTATTTCCTGAGCAATTGACTGTTTGTCCATCTTGCCTGTCTTATTTCTTTTCCTTCATGTCCTTTTCAGCTTTGCCGTATTTTCTTTCTTTCCTCTGTTTTTTGGTTAGGTCAGGCTTTCAGGAGCACATCCCTCTCACAGCTCCACCCAGTGTGATAACAACCAAGGAACTCCTTCACCACTTGCAGCCACTACTTTTCTCCCTCTTCTCATGGGTTATGTTTCCTCTTCAGCCCTGCATCCACCTGTGGTGATTCATTCCTCAAATCTGCAAAAATTCATCTCACAAAGCCCAGCCCTTGGTTTATCCTTGGGCACCTCCATATTAAATGCAGCTACCAATAACCCCATGCCGTGAAACCCGATCTCTGTTAAGAATCACAGTTAAAAACCTGGAAGCTTTGTTAAATTTGTTATGTTGTCCAGCAATAAAATTAAGCACGCAAACTGAACTAGTTTCTTCCTTTCAGCAGAGACATAGGCAGGGCAAGGACTGCTCCTTTCAAGGAGAGGGGGGAAGTCCATTTGCAGCCTGGATCATGTAACATCTCTCCTCTTTATGAATTTCTCTCAGATTTGCACTCTGACAAATCTGAAGGCCTTAAATTCACCGAAACCAAAAAACCAAAACCCACAAAACCCTGAAAAACTTCTCTTGTGCAATAGAAACAGGGAATGTTAATGGACTGTGCTTCTTTTTACAACTCCATTGATTTTACAATTATTAAACCTTAAAATTTTATAAACTTTTAAATATTTGTAGTATTTTTATTTGGAACCATCATTTACCATGAAAAGCATCATTACAAAGAAAATCTTTGAAACAGACAAGCTCGGGAAAGAGAATTAGGTCAATAAACTGAAATAATGTCAAATCCTAGAGAGGAAGGAGAAATTCTGGTTTCACTATGGATGTGCTCCTGCTCATCTAGCACAAATTGTTTAAAGGCTAGGTATCAGATCTAATTCAAACATCTCTATGAAGCCGATGGACTAAAAGAGAAGTCTACAGAATACAGTTTGTTATAAGAAAAGCAACAAAACCAAACCAAAGCAAGAAAAAACACAAGAAGTTGTTGGGGCAACAAGAGTAAGCCTGCTCCCTAAGGGGAGTTGAGCCAGGAGTGGCACAGGACCTCCATGAGGTCCAGCAGGTCAGGGTGTCACCAGCCAGAGCCTGTCCACTACCCTGACTTGGGGAGCAGGGTAGATCCCAAGATGATGTCCAGGTCCAACCAAGAGTCCAAGTCACAAGATAATATCCTGGTGATAAGGCAGGTCCAAGTTCAAGTCAGTCCACAGGCTGTCGTCTGCATCAAGGGGATCCATGGTCTGGCAGGGCATCACTGTGGCTGTGCTAGAGACCAGCATTTCCCAAGCGTAGTTCAAGGTAGGGGCTAAAGACTGTAATGGGTGAAAGTCCCAGGTAAGGCTGGTTATTAAGGCCTGTGAGTGCCCTCAGAGCCCTGACACAAATCCATCCTTCCACGGATTTACAAAGACAGCAAAGCACCTGCATTTTAGCCAAAAATCCAGTGCAATTCACAAAAATGCATAAGTAGGTAAGGCAGTTATGTCTTAACTGATTTCAGTGCACCTTTAAGCAAACCTAGTCCCACCATTAAAAACAGTCTCAAGGGTTTTGACAGAACCATTCCCCATTTCTCCTCCACTTCTGGCTACTGATGTTTAGCTACGCATTAAATGAACCTGGAGACTTTACCCCTTTTCTGTCTTTTCCAAGTTTGAGGCCGTGTGGGGAAATTGGCTCAAATGTTAGTCAGTTGTTCTAAAATAGCTAAACAGAGTGAGACTTTATTGATCATATGCCTTTCCTGGGCGATGACTCCCAACTGAATTACACGAGAAAAAGTAATCATAGTGCATTCTTGTAATTATAATTATCTGTTTGTCTGACCTGACATGAATTGCTGTTCTAAATCTTTCAGTATAACCTGGAGTTTTTCCCATTCTTGGACTCCAGAAGCAAAGGCTTAAGTATTTCTTTTTAGGAGAGGACACCAATTTTCTTAACCCAAAGACACTTTGGGTTAAGTGTTTTTTTAAATCTTTCAAAAGTGTTCCATGTGACAACGAAAATTTTACTGCACACTTTAGGGTCAGCCAATTTCTAGTGTCATTTTCCCTTCCTTAAATTCCCAGAAAGTCCAGTGGCCTTTCATGTACAAACACGAGAACAATTTGCTGCAAGTAGCAGAGTCAAAACCAGTAATGTTACATTCAGCTAGTGGTGAAATGCGAAGTTTAGGATCAGGCAAAGATACCTGTATTAACTCTATGTTATTGTTTGCTTCCCACCAGTGTCAGCAATAGGCTGTTTACTTATCAAACACAGAGGTCATCTCACCCTCGTGTCTCAAGGAGGCATTCCAATTCAGTTAATTACATACAGTTTGATCATCTAATTCATTCTTGTTCTGCATAATATCCTTTTGTAAGTATGACTTTTTCTTGTTTGTATGATATGGGAAGATCATGGAACAGATCCTCTGGAGCCCTCAGCACAGGAAAGACATGGACCCGTTGGAGAGGGTCTAGAGGAAGGCCTCAAAAATGATCCAAGGAATGGAACACCTCTCCTCTGAAGACAGGCTGAGAGAGGTGGGGTTGTTCAGCCTGGAGAAGAGAAGGCTCCGGGGAGACCTTATTGCAGCATTTCAGTGTTTGAAGGGGGCTTAGAGGAAAGATGGGGACAGACTTTTTAGCAGGGCCTGTTGTGATAGGACAAGGGGGAATGGTTTTAAATTAAAAGAGTGTAGATTTACAGTAGCTATAAGGAAGAAATCTTTCACAATGAGGGTGGTAAAACACTGGCATAGGTTCCCCAGAGAGGTGGTAGATGCCCCATCCCTGGAAACATTCAGGGTCAAGTTGGACAGGGCTCTGAGCAAGCTGGTCTAATTGAAGATGTCCCTGCTCACTGCAAGGGGTTTGGATTAGATGACCTTTAAAGGTCCCTTCCAACCCAAACTATTCTATTATTTAAAACAATAAGCTTGTTCATTTTATTATTATAATCACTCCTAAGTATATCAGGACAAGGAAGGGAGAGTCTCAAGAATACTTTTAAGAGTAAGAACGTCAGATAAAGTTCCTTTCACCAGCATGAAGTGAATAAAATCATGAATCAGCACTGTCAAACCACTTTAAATATTCTGCTTTAATCTGAGGTATACTTTAATGGTAAGGAGAACTGATGCTTTACTCAATCTTGTTTAAATATGACACTAGTTAACTAAGACAGTTCAGTGCAGAATACCTACAAATTATTGAAGTTACTAGTATTTAAAAGAATTTCTATGCTTTTGATTCAGTGAATCAATAGCAAACCTCGACGGAATACAAGAAAAGGCACAGAGTGTTGTTATTTCACAAATTTTCCTTTTTAGCTTTCACCACAAACTCCAACACTCCTGAACTTTGCACTGAGAAGCCACCTGCAACTATCAGGGCCTTCTCCAAGGCCTGGATAGGCTCAAGAGAGCACAGTGTGGCATCAGGTACTGTAGAGGCAGGTAACAGATCTTACAGACTGATCTAATTCCACTCGATGCCCAGTTTTTAACTCAGGTGAGGAAAGAGCCAGGAGTTTACTCATCTCTTTTGACAACCTGGTACAAATCCTACAATTCCCCAGTTGTACAGTCTGAACTAAGGGCCTGATCCCGCAACTGGTAATGGCTCAGCATCAGATCCCAGTGCAAAAAAAAAAAAAAAAAAAAGGCCAGGTCTAGACGTTTTTCATTCAAAACATACTATGATATTTTCAAAACCAGCAAATGTTTCATAGTCAAGCTATAAACACTATACATACAGTCCATATTGCATAAATGGAATTTACCTAAAGATAAAAGCAATTTCCACATAGGCTTTCCTCTAGAAAACCTAATGAGCTTTCAGAAACTGAAAAAAAAAAAGAACTAGAGAAAAGGTTAACATGAAATTACAAAGTTCAGGTTGGTCATGACTTGTATCCTCAGCAGAATCTAATGTCAACACCATAACCACCAAATCAATATAGTCAAAATCACTATCCTGAAGTATATTTGTAAGTGTTACCTAAAGAAATATTAACAATATCTAGAGTGAAATAAAAGCAAGGGTTTGTCAGTTGTTGTTTTCAGCACTTGGGCTGGGGAACTGTGGAAAGACAAAGGTTGGTAAAACAAAGGGACTCCTGCAAAACACATTATATTGAATCACAGCCTCAGTAACATTGTCTCTTAATCCTTTTGAGTCTTCCTCTTGGATTTAATTTCTTTCTTTTCTTCTAAGTACCTTACACATGTTCAGTGGAAGAGTCATAGGGAAAATGGACTCTTTTAAGCTATTGTTCCCTTCAGACACCTGACATATCTTTGGGCTCTTCTTGTTCTAGTCACACTTTGTGCATTCAAGACTAGAAGAAATGTTACTAATTCATTGAGAGGAACAAACAGCTCAGGCTGAGTCACAGTAAGAGTGTGCCAACCAAGCCCTGGAGATCCAATCTCAGACATTTTGAGGTTTTCCTCAGATCTTGGAGCCTATTTCCAGAATGTCAGTAAATCCAGGAAAGCAAGTACACTGCGACTGCATAATTTGCAGCAGAGCAAGAAGAGTAACAGGAGCTGAAAACTGCAGAGACAGTTGTTCTTGAGAGTGAAGGGCTGAGTAAGGAGGACACAGACATCCTGGGCTTAGTTCACAGCCTTGCTACAGGCTTCCTGCCAGGGGTGAGACAAGTCAGTAAAATGCTGTGGCCCAGTTCCCCAGCTACACAACAGGGTCATTTTTTCCTTTCTCCCACGCACATTCTGTCTCCCTCAGTCACAATCAGCGCCTCAGCAGCACTGTTCCTGCCACAAAAAACACTCTGCGCAAGCCTGCCTGAACGGGTGCCCTGGGGACCTACACATGTTCATGGAGGAACCATCACCAGAAAACAGTGGGCGAAGAGTGGAAACGTATGTGCCATGAGATAGCACATGAAAGCCTCCCAAGAACTGCTAAACTGAGGACACCAAGAAACTGGTGAATGTGTCCATCAGCCAGCAGTGGGATAACTCAGACCATGCCAAGAAAGGAAATGGGTTGCAACATGCAGACAGGAACTACAGGTGTAACTGTGGAATAATTGCTGGGGGTAACTTAGAAATTAAACTTACATTCATGCTCTAAGAACAACATTGAAGCAGGGTGGAACGCAGCTAACGTACAACGAGTCTGTACCATGGCAATTCCCTAGGCAACCCTAGATGTTGGCAACATCAGGGAAACTTGGTGTGCTGACTCTGGAAGAAATTGCATGGAGGGTGGAACGGAGTGGAGACATCACAGCCATGCTCTGTGAACAAGGGAATCTAAAGGTACACAGTGTGTACATTAATAAGCCGCACATGCGATGCCCTGGGCCAACAGTCTGTCAACTTGCAATGAAATGCTGTACTCAGAGTGAACTTTGCTCATTATAACATCATTATAATACCAAAGCACACACCCATCTCAAAAGTTACCCACTTCCCAAGGTGCGACCACCCCTCAATGAGCTTGCGCACTGAATTTTTCCTAGCCTGTGCCTTTAAACACGAAGGAAGAGAATCTTGGACCAATCCTGATAAAGGTGTGTATGACTAGCGTCACTCAAGCTCCACCTGCAAAGTAAAACACTATAAAATAGTTTGAGAAGGAGTGGATGTCAGGGAAGACACAATCTCTCCTGACCTTTAGGATCCACCGACAGGCTGACCCTCTCTTCCACCCCGCTGGGATGCCTTTGGGTAAGATTTGAACACTCGGCTATCCCGAGTGGATCCCCGGGAACTTCAGAAATCTCTAGAGTTGCTTTATTACCCCACGCGTGTGTAACCCGGCCATATTTATTGCACGTGCTTTGCAGACAGTGAATTTATCACCAGCAATCTAAAAGAACTTGTGCATCTGTTGCTTCAATAAATCGCATTATTGCTTGACTCAGCCGCACGTGTTGTCCCTGAACGCGACCGCACCTCTGAGTGCGGTCATGTGAGTTCAGGAGGTGTCCGGCTGAGCAGGCAGTGCGATGTTAGTAGTGCATCCGGACCCGTGAGAGTCCAACGAAAGGGGTTGGGCGTGACAGGACTACTAATGCTGACTTTGGGCATCGCTCAGAACCTAAGCTCAGCCACCCCCAGTCCCTCTGATATCTGAGGATCGACTGGGGTTCAGTTTCTGTGAAATTGCTCTGCCTCTTAATGTGACAGTAACGAATAGCTGCTGACACAAGGGACCTTAAAGGAGTTACCAAGCACCTGTCTAGAAACCATGGTTGTATCAGGATGACCATCGACTTCTGAGTAAGCATACAGAAGGGCTGGCTTCTCACCGTTGCTCCAGCTGTGTGCAGGTGTGTGAACTGTGCAAAAGGGTAAGTCAATGAATAATACAAATAGTTTCCTGCTATTAACAGCTCAAGTCTATTAATAAAAAACAAATTTATGAGAGGATTCTAACAAATCTGTCCCCCAGACTTGATCCCCTTTCAGGGAAACTTACACTTTACCAGGTGTATGTGAAGTGTGTAACACAACATGGTCATAATCTTTTTAAGACCTATGCTACTTCTACAGTCATTGTATTACTATTATTATTACTGACAGTAGCAAGAAATGGTTGCAGTTCAGAAAAAAAAAAAGTCAACTTCACTTTACTATCTTGATTTATGCCAACTAAGTGTAATCTGTTTCACTTGTAAACAAGCATTTGTTCTGAGCTTCTATAAAATGGCAGTGAAAAGCAATAAGCTAGTATCGTGATACAGACAAATAAGAGAACAGAACTGGGTTGCACAAGCGTTTTCACATTGATGAATCATGCAATTTGCAACCTTATTGCTCCTTTACCAAGGAATATGAGCCAGTATAGTTACAATAAGGACATTCCTTCTTTTCTTAAAAATAAAATAAAATCATATCAGGGATAATCTATATAACATGTATTAAATGAAGTCAACTGATTTTAGGGTTTTTACGTTTACTGCAGTGATGCCAAGAACTGGAACCAATAAATCATAAAATAAAAATCTAGTAACGGAGAAGGCATTCATTTCTACAAACCAACCTTTATAACACAGGTCTATCAGATAGCAGCTTGTGCACATACTTGGACTGTCCTGAGGTGTCCAGGCAAGATCAGCAAGGGAAGTGAGACTCAAAAGGAGCAGCTGGAGTTTTGGAAGCAGATCTGAAACCTTGTTCACCTACAGAATTGCATGTTCACATACCTGAAATCAGAAAATAATAAAGATTCACATTTGACACTTCATGCTTCAGGTGTGTTCACAAGTTAAAAATAGTTTTTAAATCAATGATAATCTCTGTGTATTTATTTGAAATAAGAAAATTTTTTTGCTTGTGTAAGCCAGTAAAAATTTGATGTTTTAAATGGAAGTTCCTGCGGCAACCTGATGCTTAAAAGTATATTCCAGGTTCTCATGGTCCAAGACAGGATTGTACAATAGGAGTAAAAATTGTAGACATCAAAAAAGAAGCTGTATCTTCAAAAAATAAGTTGGGTTCTGCAGTCTAATTCTAGATTTTTTGGGGTGTAAGTTCCTACTGCCTCCCCTCCTCCCCCAAATTGATGTCATTCACAAAATATAGCAGGACATTTAGCTCTAAATCTGACTTCAGTTTTCGGTCCTTTGCTTATACTTTTATATTTAGGTCAAAGGATTATGCTAATGCAAAACCATGGCAGAGAAATTAAATAGAGGGATGAATTTTAACACGTAGCAATGCAGCTCACCATGTTCTCTGCCTTACTGACAGAATGAACAGCTAATATCTGTGCTTAAAAATGCCTGCAGTGTCACTCATCTGCAGAAGGGGTTGGAATTTCCCGATTTCTTTACACTTACAGCCTTATATGCTATCAGGCTGCCTTCTTACACATAATGCTCATATGGGTTTGATTATAATTATAGATGATAACGTCCAACTTTTAAGTAATATTTTTCAGCAGTGGATTTCAAAGCATATCAGAAAGGCAGCCAACATCTTTATTCTCGTTTTATATGTGGGAGACCAGATTCAGAATAGGAAAGTCACTTATACCAGCTCTCTTCATCCACCAACACAGAGCCTAAAATAGTGCACAGTCCATAAAGCAAAGTTTTACCGTAGCAGCTAATCTGTTATCAACAGTTGTTAAAAATCACAGAGAAAACACTTGGATATTGGAAAGATATTTGCTCTGATCTGCTCTGACAGCAAGAAAAGTATTTTTGTGTCTTTGTCTGCTGAACTGATGTAAAAGATTGGCTAGCTGAGAGCAATGGCATCTTTTAACCAGCAAACAGGCTATCTGACAGTGGTCTCCATCCTGCTCCCTCAAAAAGTAAATTGGAAAAGAAAACAGGAAGTTGCAGCAGTACAGACAGATAAAGCCTGGAAAAAATAGTCAGATGAAGAAAAAGAGAAAATAGTGTGATCAGCAACAGCAAAGGGCAATATGGATCATAAGACAACTGAGATATCAATTCAGCCATGAGACTCTCCAATAAGACACATTTCCCTGACAAGCAGAGTCAAAAGGAGACCACTGACCTCAAACCCTCCACCAGGGAGCTCTTCTCAGCCCCAGAGCTGGCCACACTCTGGTGGGACTCACCAAGACGATGGTTTGGTGCCTGAGCCTATAACATAGAATAATACCAGACCTGATCACTAGAAACCCCAATTCATCCCTTAACTTTGATATAACTGCCTGGATTCTCAAAACATACTTTTTTTTTTTAAAAGCACAGAGAGTGTCAATGATGAGGCCACCAAGCATGTCCACGCTCAGGCGGCAAGGCCAAAGAGATCATCCAGGAATCAGTTCCTGGCTGAATGAGCCAGCAACTCAGATTTAGGGGACAGCTGCCCATCAGGCAGTGAGGGCCACCCAGACCTGGTCCATGACACCAGTGGATCACACAAACTATGCACAACTGGCCCCATAAAAGCAAAAGAAAAGCAAGGCTAGGCTGAAAAAAAAGGCAAAAATATCTCACGTTAAATAGTTGGGTGGAGAAACAGATAGTTAGAATGAATTATACAAGTGGGAGGGGGCATTTATTGCATGTAATAGTAGGCACGGGGGAATTAGGAGTGGGGTCTCTCTAAATGTCATTGGCACAGCCCATCCTCCCAGAGACTCAGGTAGGAGAGCAGTGGCCAATGGAGCAGTGGGCTGAGCACACCGGCCCTGATCTGAAATCTGATTACGTCAATGGAAGAGTTTCCGCTGGCATCAGGAGATTTTGGATCGCACCCAATATCAACAGCAGCTTTGAACTGGAACAAACCGTCATTGTTACACAGATCTTCCTTGGGCTCCTTTTCCAGTTTGATTTAACGCAGAATGACAACCCCCTTTGCAAATTAAACAGCTGTGGAACAAATTAGCTAGATCTACTTACAGTGTAGAAAATTAAGAACGTAAGTTAGCTTTTTGCAATATCAGTGACAAAGCTCTGGAAGTTCCTAAATTAAATTAAGATTAAAATTCACTGAGCCAGGCTCCCTGGTTTGTTCGGTGTGTTCACACCTCCCAGCACACCGATCACTAAAGCACAGCGGGAGCGCTGAGCACAGGCCAGCAATACCCTGCAAACTGGCAGGGCGTTGTTCCGTATGTTGATGCCACATACACACAGTAATCTTCCCCATATAATTTAACTTAAGACAACACAGAAAAAAAAAGTTTAATAAAAAGATAGAAGGAAAGGATGGGAAACAAACAAGGCAGGTAAGAGTGAAAGAAGCACTTGGTTTCACAAAGGAGTTGCATGCAAGAATAACATGCTCACATATATTTGGTGAAATACAAATATGTAAAGAATACCAAAGATTTTCTTTGTCTCAGATTTTTTTTTTTCTAGAAGGCTTTCTGCAGCAGACCTTTCTAACATCTTTGCTTCATCTATTGACACAGTCTTAGAAAGTTCAACGCATCAGTAATCAAAATAAACAAGCTGAACTCCTACTGGAAATCCCAAAGCACACAACATAGTGAAAGGACCTACAAGACAAAAGGATGGGAGATGCTGGACTGCAGACACAGTCTGGAAGGGTTCCACTCTATCTCTCCTCCAAAAATTTGTTCCCAAACATATTCCTATAAGTAAATCTGTTCTCTACACCTTAACATAGGTACATAAGAAATATGATGTGGATTTTCACCTTATTGTTGTTCCTTATAGTTTATTTCTTCTTGACCAACAGCAGGACAATGATATAAGACAGTAGAGTGAAAAAAAGACAGCGGCATTCAGGAGTGAAGGTGAAAGTAAGAATGCAAGGCAAGGAAATGTCAGGGATGGAGTAGAAATGACAGGTTAAAGCAAAATGACAGGATAAAGCAAAGAATTACTGGGCAAGAAAACTGGATCTGCAAGGACAAAGATGATAAGAGAGACTCAGCAAAGAAAGACAATACCAGACGAGAAGAAGACAGGACATTAAAAGAAAAAAAAAAAAAAGAAAAAAAAAAAAAGAGTACATTATCACTTAAAAGTTGGCATAACATATACACAGAGCAAGGTTGAATTAAAGATTCGCTATCAATATTCATTCTGTCATCACCTAACTTTTTTTGTTAAGCACTTAACTTTGCAACCTTAATTAATGTACTTTTATTTTTGTGTGCTTATAACACCTTATCTGAGAGGCTGACACTTACCCATCACAATTGCAGTTTTCAGATTTAAATGCTTCTGAAGCAACCAGAGCATAAAAGTGTGTCAAAACAATCCTTTTCACTCCCGTTCACTCAGAGCTAAAATTATGTTCTTTGAAATCCTTTGAAACAAAAATCACTTCTGAGAGAAGAACAAGCATGAAAAATTGCACAACCAAGAAGTAATTTGGGGGGATGTTCTAAACCATGTACAAAGATAAATTAGAATGAAAGAATCATCATGTTCGTGCAATCTAAATTGTGGAGTACCCTCACAAATACAATGCATTTGCCAGTAATCCTCAGGGAAGTAATCTCCAACAACACATTTCACTTAAAAGATTTAAAAAGAACCTCCACAGTGTAATCCACGGTTTGGAAGTCTTAGGACTTAAGAATTGCACTACATCCCTTTTTATGGATGGAATCCAAATAAGAACTATCTTTCTTAGCATCAGGTATCTCCTGTGCTCAGTACAGTTGGATACACTCCTGGATATATCGTTGTAGATCTACTGAAGGGTGCTGTGGCTGAAAAACTACTGCAAATAACGTGGGTGCTAGACAACTCTAAGAACTGCCTCCAATGGAAGCAGTTCAAACTTACAAAAGATGCAAAAACGTTAAGTGGGCCATTTCATTAGGAGCAAACCCCCTTTTTTTATTTCGTATTGATTTATTTATTTCACCTATCTTTATAAGTTTGACAATGTAGAAGAGGATTTCCAATGTCATCTTATAAAACAGTCTTACATGGTGACCTTTGAGATCTTTTCTTAATATCACATGCGATCTATTTTGCTTGATCTTCAGCATCCTAAACATATATTATTCACAATGCCAGTTACAATAAGCATCAAGGGACTATTTTCTTCACCTAGAAGATGGAGATCCCAGATCTCAAATGACAGAGGATGTGATAGATGTTCAGAACAGATGAGAGCACTGAGCAATGCATGATTAGCAACTCTGGCAGAAACAGCATCTGATAACCTTCAAGACCCTACTTGTGAGCCCTCTACTTTGATCGACAGACAAGACTAGTTCCAAGCAATAGTCATTAGGTAACACTGCACACGTTGCTTTAAGGAAACTGATGGAGCAAGAAAGGTAGCACTACATTAGTTTACACTATAAGAACCTAAATCTGTAGCCCATCTGTTTTAATTACTTTAAATCCTACCTTTGTTTACTGTTAATGTTCAATTAATAAGTGGATTCTATCAACTTCATGGCCACAATCCTCATTTATTACCCTGGAATAAAGTTGCACTTTCCAACTTTTTTTTTAAGTAAGTATTTAGCCTTATTTAAAGGTTTATTTGAATAAAGGCCTTCTTGGCTTTAGCCAATACAAACTAAGGCACTCAATGCCACTAGCAGGCATTCAGTGGACAAACAACATCAGTTACTTATGTGAAGTAAGGGGTTTTCTTTGTTGCTTTTAATAAACTGCGTTGTAGGCATCTCAGATTACTGCTAGAGGTTTGTGCCACATCTGGTGTTCATGTGATACAAGACAAGAATCCACAGTCAACACTTTTTAAAGTGCTTTTATGTTGTGCTTTTAATTTCATTTTTGCAAGCTTGGATATTTTTAAAATTGCTTCATTTGAGCATTTTCTAAGTTTTGAGCAGCCAAGATAACCCCATTCACTTCCCATGCTATTAAAGGAGCTTGTCAGGATTGGCTGGAACAATTGACATTAAAAGAATCATCTGTAACTTAATGGGATATTTCAAATATTGCCCTAGAAACACACCTAAACAGGTGGAATCCTCTGTGTCTTTATCACTTTCAATTGTCTCCAAATTCTACATTCTCCTGGGAACAATTCGTGGCTCAGACCGATACACTGCTGCCTCTACAAAATCAAAATTCAGCCAAACAGCAGCACCAGTAAATGTTATAATGTCCCATTCAATTCATCGTTCCAGATGTGACTTTCAGAGCTTAGCAGGACTACTTATAAAACAATCTTATTAAAAAAGAAAATTATCTTTCCCCATATTATTTGTATTTATTAGAGAAATGAAAATACAAACCCCACTAGTGCCATATTGAAGAATAATGAATTAAATTCCCAAGTACAGGAAATGAAAATACTCTGATCCTCCTAATATCAATGCTTCTGAGTACGTATATGGAATAAATTTAGCTCAATGTTTAAAGAATCCAGCTGATAATTAAAGCTACCACATATGCAGGGTAGGGGAAGAAAGACAGTCATGTCAAAATGAAAACAGAGTACCTTGGTTTTTCATTTCCTGGCTCTTTTTCTGGATTTCTATTTGTAAGCTGGAAGTTTCTTTGGTATACATTTTAGTTTTAACATCTGTGCATGAAGATAGATAGATAAAACATATACATATATATGTGTGTATATTTATATATTTTATATATCTCTGAAGCAAAGCATATACAGAGTACTAATAATACTGCTTCTTTCCCAGAAAGAGGTGTAAGTTCCAAGAGTCTGGTCATATCTCAAGGATGACATATTTCTGTCTCTGAGGTGAAAGGAGGCAAGGAGATAGCCAGCTGGCTCATGTGAAGTTAAATCTTCCACGCCAGCTGGACAAGAAGGAGTATCGCTGTTAGCTTTGGAGGCTGCTGCCTGCCTACTAACTACAGGAAGACCAGAAGAGTTAAGAAGCAAAATCTACATGCAAACAATTTTCCATTCCATATGGAGTTGTCATTATTCCCCCAAGTATAATTAGGTTTGCCAGATTTACAGTGCTGTATGCAGCAATATACTGACTCAGACTGCTCAGCTGCTTGCCACTCACACAGCATTTTCAAGTCAGGCCTCGTTACCCTCCTGGCAGTGAGCGATGAGGGGAGGAAAGCACATTAGAGCTCTTGGTCCTAGAGGGAAGCTGACAAAACTCTTGAAAGAGGAAAGGAACAAGACATTCAACAAACACGAAATTTGGACATGCTTCTAACTCTTCTGCTTCGCAAACACCAGATAGCTGATTATGGTCTCTCAGTCCAGGTACAGCCAGCGTATCTATCACAAGATGAGACTTTACTGCAAAGAACCTTAAAAACCCCACTTCCTATGACTCTCAGCTGCCAAACTTGAAGGAACATACAGAACATATTTAATTTCTTTTATTTTTTTTCTTTAACTGACTTTATGTAATCATTACCACATTTTTGCAGCCTTGCCAAATACACCTTAACATGCCACTTGCTTTGAAACCCCTGAGGCAGAGGCCATGGCTGGACTCAAATTGTAAGGTGTCATGGACTGTTAAATTGATGATGTGTGTTTAAGTTTTATAGACAAAGAAACTAAAGGGCAGAGTTTGACCCATGCTTATCCAGCAGATCTGTGGCAGGGATTAGAACAGAGCACACATGCCTTGACCTCAATCTTGCGTGTAAGCCAAAAGCAACGTCTCTTGATTTAACCTGTAAATTTAGTGAAGCGACAATTGCTAAAGGTATGGTGATCTCCTGTTAACCAAGACCACTAACACACTGGTTAATTGGAGAAGCTCTTTCCGTAGTTATGTATGAAATACTAAGAATAAGTATAATCTCCTAGGAAGAAATCAACTTGTTCAAATAAAGTCATCTTAATTCTACATCTTCATTCCAGAAGTAAAAAGACCTCAAAAAAAAAAAAAAAAAAAGCCAAAAAGGCCACCTGAACATTACTATATTCTCTACCTCCATCTGAGCCCAGAAAAACAAAGAAAAAAAAAGAAAACACACTGACTGAGGCAGATTTTAAGCTATTGCACATCTAGTCAGCAATAACATAGAAAACTGCCTTCAACCAAGATTTCAGCCATATTTCTTATCCATGAAAATGGGAGCATGTGTCTAAAACACATCAAGCCACTTACTGTTGTGAGCATGCTAAGTTGTACTGATGACATAATAGGGCAGTATCAAAAACGCAGAGAACATAAGTGAGATAAGTGCAGTAAAATTGATGAAATAATTCACGAAATACACATGGGCTTTTCAGACTCTGCAGCCTACAGTCCTGACCCTTGATAGTCAGGAAAATGACCAAAGTGCACTGTATATCTTCTCACCTGTCCATTACAGCTTGCTTTCCTTTCAACTGAGAAAGGAAAGGCAACGTTAAGTCTCATCATGCCAAGTCTTACCATATAACAAGAATTTCTATTAGAGGCTCAGAGTTCACTAGCTAGAAATGCTGGGTCACACAACTTGCAGTGACCATGAACCATAAGTACGGACATGAAAAAGACAAACGCAATCCTATGACACATCACATGTGGTACAAGAAGTCAGAGCACCGTGTATTACCTCTGTAAGACCTTCTCTAGAATTAAGCTTGCAAATTCCAGTTACGTGTTTTCATGATGGATTAAGGCTACTACATGTCAGAGAAGGACTAAGATGATCAGAGGAATGAAGTTTATTTTATATGAAAGGCACAAAATTCAGAAAAAAAGAAAAATGGCAGAAGTCTTTGGACCACGGCATATAAATACACCAAGATATGAACATTAGAGGGAGAATAGAGCTGTTGAAGTGCAGACTGAAGAGCCAATGGATATAATCAGGACATAAATAAGCATAGACTGGGCCCTCCATAAGACAAGCGTATTTCTAGAATGTGCTGCTCATACAGGTAAGAGGAGCAAACATCCTAACCAATTTTGATGGAGCTAGCACATTTATAAATAGGATGATGCAACAATATGCTTCGCGCAGCAGCTTGGATTTGATGGTCTATGAAATCCTTTTCACTTCTGTCATCACATCTTTTGCTAAGTGATTACCCTAGTGATTGAATTAGGCAAATTCACGTATCACTACAACAGCAAAACCCATCATGGGCTGCTGCTGAACAAAGCCAGTCTTGTCAGTATATCTATAATGTTTTATTGGAAGTGTCCTTTTTGTTTATGTTCATTTTTGTATTTTGTTCAGTTGGGTTTTATGGTTTGCGTGTGTTGTTTGTTTTGTTGTTTGGGGGTGTTCTGGTTTTTTTTGTTGTTGTCATGGGCTTTTAGTTTTTGTGCATTTTTTAGGGTTGGGGGCGTTGTGTTTTGTTTTAGGTTTGGGGTTTTTTCTTCTTTGTTTGGGGGTTTTGGGGAGTTTTTTTGGTTTATTGGGGTTGGGGGGGGGTGTTTTTGTTTGGTTGGTTGGTTTTGGTTTTTTTTAAGATCCCTATCCCCAAACCTCATTCCATAACTTCTAGTGCTGTTTCTTTCCATACAGTTCAAAGGAAGGTTGTGCACAAGAAAGGGAGAAAGAAACCAGAGTCCTTTGCAGCTGCTGCACTACACACAGCCCCAGAACTAACATGCAACAAGGAAGAAAGTGTTCATCATTGCTGCCTGATGACACGCAGCTGCTATATGTCTAACACTTCTGCTGGCTTCATCCCCCACCATCATCAACAGCCCTGTTGCTTGGGCTTCAGTCACTAAGCTGCAGAGGAGCACTGGTGTTGGGGTTTGAAACACCCTTGTTCCTGTGACCACCATCAAGATGACGGTCATTTTGCCAAGAAGAAAGGTTGAGATCACTTGCTTCTTACAGACAACTTCTCAGATCACAGAAAGCCCCAGGCATCCAGCTGCCTTACCAGACAGCCAAGAATATTTTGATTTTACAATACCTTCAGAAGTAGCTAAATAAATCACCACGATTGATCAGCTAACATATCTGTCCCTGTGAAAGCAATTTCACAGTTAAACTGCACCAAAGACTAAGCCCACGTGACTGGATAGAGGTGCTATGTCCCTCAGGTTTCTTGTATTTAATGCAGACAGGTGGGGGTTTGGTTTTGTTTTAAATAGAGAATTGAATACTAACCCATCCATAATCTCCAGCTTCTTATCAGGCAGTAAGATTCCTTCCTGGAGTAAAGCTCATAGCCATCCTCTTTACATTCAAAAGAGTATTTTTATTGTGAATCAGTAAGGAGGAAGAGCATCCTCCAGAATACAAATTAAGTATTAATATTAATAATTATTATTAATAATAATTAAATTAAGTCAAAATTAATTTAACTAATAACTCCCCAAACAAAAACACATAAGTGGATCAAAATATTCTTATCCTGATCAATGAACGAACAGTTTGTATGTCCAAAGTCTTCATTTAACTATATAAAGTTGATTCTTAAACAATACCGTTTTTTCTTAAACTTTTCCAGGCTGATAAAGAATGCACTATACCACTTGGTCTCTACCCAGTCTAACTTATTTCTCCCACGAAAAATTGGGGAGATAGCAGAATCTATCATTTAACTCTTTGAGTTCATGTATAACAACATCAACCAGCTATCTTCAGAGTGGTGTAACACAAGACACAAATGCAAATTAAAGATGAGAAAATTGTCACCATAGTGGAAACAATTTCATTCCAGAAAACGTGGGTGATATACAACTATTCCTCATATTTTAGTTCTCCTTGCTTTGCTTTATTTATGTCCCATAAACCTGTAATTCACCAGTGAAGAATGAAACACTTTATTGAACATCTATACAGTATTTACACTCCCTGCATCAGATGGCACTTTTTCATCGTAATGGGACATATTGGGAATCCCAGAGCTATGAAGATTTATGGACTTCTGGACTGCAGTGGCAAAAATACAGAGCACCATGAGCAGGCTCTTGCAATGAGCCCAATCCAGTAAACTTTCATATTAATTAGAAATCTCTGGAGGGTTTATGGGTAACAATTTAAGTTAATGGGAACATCATCCTCAGTCATCCATCGTTTCTGTAAGGACAGTTATAATGTAGGAAGAAAAAAGAAATTAAAATAAAGACAGTGTCTGACAAAGGAATTTTGAAATGTTGTAATCATCTTATAGGCTTTACCAGAAGTTGTGCCTCCCAGAATTTATGATCATGTCATCTTGCAGCATTTTTTTCCCATGGCAATGACATTTCTAATAGGAAGAGGAATTTTAATTTAAAATAAATAGATAAGTAAAGGAAAACATAATGCCTCAAGGGAACCGATGATTAAGGAAACTCTTGTCTCCAGAATATTGTTAGTGGTTCAGGTCAAACTTCAAGCCAGTCTCTTGCATGTATTTAGGTATAAGCTTACCCATATGCATGGACAGCCCCATTTAGGACAGCCAGGCCCTTTGAGATGAGTCAGATTAAGCCCAGGCCTGTATTCCTGGGGTAACACAACCTTAACCACAGAAACACAGCCTTACACCAGAAAAAACACTCATGATTTTACAGTGGAGCCAGAGTCCCAAATGTATCAGCTGCACTGTGCTTGGTTCTGACAGATGGAAGCAAAGACAAAAAATGCTTCCAAACATGGCTGGAAGTCACCACAAAAACACAGATGTCTCTTCATGAGACTTGGTTTTAGCCAATGTTGGGTGAAACCACCAGAGTTTAAAAATACGGTTGGGGAATAACAATTTGGGAATCATCACTGACATTTATGAGACATTCATTGAATCATACCTAGATTCTTAGGAGAATCACCAGGAAATTAATTTCTATGCTTTGATACCAAAGCAAAGTTGGTACTTTGTTGTTGGCACTTTTTTTAATGCCTTTTTTATTTTAACAGGACAATCCTTGTACAGAATTTCACGTCGTGTCAATTCTGTGTCAGACAGAACCCACTTGCTCAGGTGAAAACCATTAGTTTTACTTGTACTAAGTTCCAAGAGACACAAAACATGACAATGTAAGTATTATGTGGATGTATCTTAAAGTAACTACACCTATGCATTTCTAACTGAAATTGCTTCATGAGCAACAATCTTAGCTGTTTGACTTTGTTGGCCAGGTACCACACAGTGCCATTTTGGTGTATCTACCCACTATCAAAACAGATTAACAGGAGTGAAAAAAGCAGAGAAGTTAGCAAATTGCCCTGTTAATAACCCCTTCTCCAGAGCCAAGCTCCTTGTGATTTGAGCTTTTTCCAGGGCTAAGAATTAAGATAGGCAGTGCATGTCAAGAGTACCTGAAGCAAAAATAGAAATGTTTGTTTTACCTCGAGCCATCTCAGCATATCGGAAATAGTGAGAAACTGTTGTTTGGCTAGCCCAGCTTGCCTCACTTCTGTGGAAAGACTAACAATGGTATAATAAAAAGCTTAATATCTTATTAAAACATGAGCATATTTATTTCTTTTTACCATGAGCGCACTGTGAGAGACAAAAAACAAGCTGTGACATAATAGAGGCAGAATGAACAACAATAGATCAATTCAGAGATCTAAATATTTCAATGTTATGTGGATCATGTATGGTAACATCATTGCCAATAAACTGGATTGTAAAATCCAACTTCAATTATTCAAGTCTTGCTCACTCAGCCTATTCACAGAGAAATGTTTTCCTGAGGAATTACACTGAGGATTACTTATTTGGTTTCCTAGATGAGATATTTGGAGCAGAAGAAGGTGTTTCGTACAGTTAAGCATCAAGGAATTTTATCCAGAAGATTATCAACAAGGGCCTAGAGAAACAAGACATAGTAGGGCAAGTCTTAATTGTTGTCTCCCAAGACAAAAATCACGGTTGACACAGTCATGGAATTCAGTTGTACAACTCAGGAAATTTCACAATTAAAAGGAAGCAAAATGATCAGTTAAGCAGTGGTTAACTATGATGATTGTATGTCCTGGTTTCAGCTAGGATAGAGTTAATAAATTATAAATAGCAAGTATCTGTGGTTGTACCTAAGTCCTATGACATCAGATAAACAAAAATGTATCTGACTTTTTTTGAGAGTCGTTCATTAATAAGCCTGTTAAACTCCAATCAAGTCTTATTATTTGTCCAAAATCTCAGTTTGATCTACAATCCCTCTATAAGACCATATTTTA
This sequence comes from Phaethon lepturus, assembly GCF_000687285.1. Taxonomy (NCBI): domain Eukaryota; kingdom Metazoa; phylum Chordata; class Aves; order Phaethontiformes; family Phaethontidae; genus Phaethon; species Phaethon lepturus. The sequence continues at coordinate 134,572 of NW_010518251.1, read as the reverse complement.
AGCAAATTTATCTTACACGGATTTTGTCACTGTTACAAGCTACAATCACTTTTGACTTAATACACTATCTTAAAATTTTAATCCAGTTTCCAGGTGGAACTCCATAATTTCAGTCATGATCATGTGGTCATGATGTGGTCACCACAGTGCTGGGAAGATTGCTGTCAGTCTTTACACCATATTGCAGGATTTATTCTTTCTGGGCTTTCTTACCTCTCTGCTTGCTGTTTCTTTGCACAAGAAAACAGGATATTTGTCTTTAGCTCATGAATAAGTAGTCTGTTAGGATCGAGACAGAGTGATTTGTCAGTATTCCTGTAGCAGTAAATTTTCAGAGCATCTTTAGAGTTCTTCTTTCAATACTAAACAGTAGATATCCCTGAAACATCCTTCAGATCCATCAAATTTAATAAGAATTGATACTGGTTCAAATAAAGATTTACTCCTTTGGCTCTTAAACCTCTCAAGCTCTTAAAATAGTCTTAAAACTTAATTATTTCTTAAAGGGTTCTTTGGATTTAAATAATCTTTCAAGATGGCATCATATCTTATGAATAGTCTTTAGAGAGGTAGATCTTTAAGTTTCTCATGGAAATGTATGAAGCATTGCCAGATCAATTCATTCCACAATATATATGTTCAAACTATTTTTTTATATTAGTAGCTAGTTGTGGCATATAATCCTGACATATTGTACTTAACCCATCTCTCCTCCTTCTTACATGAATAGTAAGAGAAGGATTATGTGACAGTTTCTATTAAAGTACATTTGCAACACAGGTCCGATACAGGAAATCAGTCCTGATTAGAAGTGCAGTTAATAATTTGGTTCAAACCACTGCAGTCAAAAGAACACAAACATGTGCTTAAGTGTGTTCCCAAATACATGTGGACTGTTAGGTACAGGTTAAGGATGACTCTAGGGCACCATAGTCATTAATGAGCAAAGTTTGTCATGGCTTGAGTGTTTCGCCGTGACTGGACAGCGCGCGGTATGAAATAGTTAACTACACTTGACAGACGGCTTTGAAAAGGACAAGCCATTTTCCTCATTATTCACTTTTCTCTCTCAATGTTTCAGCTTTCAGAATATAAATAAGAAGCCTCTCCCACAACTGCAACATTAGAAAAAAGAGCAGCAAGAGGGGAAAAACACTTCATTGCATTGGCGGGTTTTCTCATGCCTCAGTTTCTGAGGATTTTAGGTTGTCGATGCCAATTAGGAGACAATTCTGTGAGAAACAGGAGTGAAGTGAGGATGGAGACTTGACAAAGAAGTTTTGGTGGAGTATGCAGGGATGAAAATGTAACACAAAGCTAACAAACTTAAAACATTAGGCTTTGCCAGCATCTGGCCAAGGCTCTGAAACAAATTCCCATAGGAATCAAAGACTATCACAAATGGCATCAATTCTCACTCCAAATGCAAATCACTTTTCTTCTGTTGATCTTGCTTCCCATAAGCAGAAAATAATCCTACCAAAACAAAGCACTCCTAAGTATCTAATTCTTCATGTAGGGAAGGAACGAGACAAGTAGGACAGATGCTAGTCACCTCACGTACCATACACTTGCAAGGTACTCATATACCTCGCACCAAAAGCGGAATGAGAACCTACGTAAAACTGAATGGCATGCAAGAGCAGGGCAGGAGGGAGAGTGCGACAAGGATATCATTACTGGGAGAGCAGGATACAAAAAAAGCTACTGAAGACATGGTGCTGCAGCTGAATTATGTAGAGCTCTGAAAAAGAATAAGCTCAAATTTAACACACTGATTTATTCTCTGTTTCTGTTTCCTCACTTATGACGTAATCATTAATCAGCTACTTTTACAGTGAGAAAAACTGGGTTTTGATTAAATTAATCATGAATACAGACCAGAAATAGTTCTCTGAAAGTATTCTTTTGAGCAAACACTTCACTCCCACAGCTTTTCACAAAAAGCTCCACAGCAGATAAAACAGGTATAAACATGATCTAAGCAAAACTTTATTTAGCGATTGTCAAAACACTAGCGAGTAGATTTCCTCATTATTCGGTCGGCTCTGCTGGTATCTTCACAGTCAGGAGGCAGATGAGAACCCTCTGCTGCACAGCAGCAAAGGCAGGAGGTTCAGAGAAAGATTTCTAGCTAGGCTGGAAACCTTTCTCCTCACCTTGGCACGAGGTACCTCCGGATTTTAGGGCCAGGATTGTTTCTGGCAGTCAAGAGGCAGAGGGGGAGACTACGGGCCAAAGAATGGCTTTTGAAGCAAGAACGGAGCTCCTGCAAAAGCCATTTCCTTGCCTGCAATCACTCTTTCATCTCAGGCCGTTTGTCTGATTGAGGCTGCCTGACCTACCATTACTAAATTACAAGGGCAGTTCTGTTCAGTGATACTTAAAGGTTTCAGCTTGTCTCTAGATTAAAATCCCTGTTCTGGAGGGATTCCTGGATGAAACTAGGAATGAGAGTCATGTGCTCAGAGCATATAAATGCGTTACCCTTTGGGCCAAAATTGTAGATCCTTAGTTCAGGAGGCTCCACCACTGTACTAACATCTATTCTCGTTACTCTAATTGAACATCCGGATAAAACACCTCGTTTACAAATACAATGCCAACGTGTTATATGTGGTTAAAAACAACAACAAAAGTCCACTGACTGAAAGATCTGAGGATTTGCCTACAGGCTTGTGTATAACAGCCACTTTGAACAATTCTAAATTTAACCAATATGCTATAAAAACAAAATGCACAACACTTCATACAGTTGTCACTAGCACTAATTTAAACCACACTGTGGAATAAGCTATTTAAATGGGCTTGTTGACCTACTTTTTAATCCCAGCTTTTGGGGAAGAAAAGTTAACTGGTGATTTAGAAGGCTGTTATTTCCTGTAAATCATATTTTTGTATGACTCTTACTACACAGTATTTCATTTTATGAGGGTTTTTTTCCCCATTGAATGCAGGTACAGATTAAGGTGCGGAGCATTAGGAGATGGAAAAGTATTTTAATACATTATTGCCTTGAACTAATCCTCATTGTCTGACATTTTGGAGATCACTTTGCCTATAATCAGTCTTTTCTCTGTCCTCTCAGCCACTTCCATTTGAAGAGAATGAGACCATCTTAAACATTAAAAGGAGCTCGACACCATACAAAACTATTTACAAGGAGGGATAAAGGGACTTTGTTTAATTTAGTTCTTTGTCACAAAAATTCTTTCCTCGAGACCATTCCAAACAATTATTCACTTCCCTTTAATGTTTGTCCCAAGCATGTATTTTTAGGTTCTCCACTGTTCTGTTACACCCTGTACGTGTAAGCTCTGTTCCAAAACATTTTTCTTAGGACAACAGTTGTTCTATATATTTCTCAATAGTATCCAAGTTACAGAGATGAACTAAAATAGGTTAAAAAAAATTTCTACAGTGCAGTTCTCCCCAAAACCTATACACTTTCATGTGGAAGTTGATGAACCAAGTTAACAGAACAACTTACAGGTAAAAGTAAGCATTTGTATTTTTACAGATATATGATTGGAAACTGAGTGCAAAAGTGGGTCTCTATGGCTCAGTTTTTCTGCCAGACAAGTAAAATGTACAAAAGGAGAAAAATACAACGGGTTTTTGATAAGGCTGTGCAGCTGACACATCTCCCTAGCTTCTGTGGACTTCAGTGAACAGGCAACTAGACAATGAAGTCCATCCACAAGTTGGATGCACATGAATAACATACACAAAATCTATCGTGTTTATGAGTTGATTTGGTGTTCAAAAGAGACCATAACATAGCTAGGAGTTAGAAAAAAATGGCTTTAAAATACTTATTCTATTAGGCATCTAACTGTGGCAAGCTGGACTTTGCCATGAGCTAACTGACCATGCTTTAGGATGTTCATTCACTACTGTTTTTAAGTGACACAATACAAAGAAAGAGAGCAAAGGACCTACCAGAGTAGAATAATCCTTTTCCTTTGAGAGACAGGCAGAAAGTGGGGTAGGGGAGGAAAAAAAGAGAAAGAACTGAAAGAAATTTATTCTTGTGTCATGCACATCAAACGTAGCTGTTAATATCTTTATACAAGAGGCCACTGGAACTGTGCACATCCATAGAACTGAAGACTTCATCTGCGTAATAGCTAACACATTGTCAACCTAAATTTTTCTAGAAACCTATCTTTGGTAAAGAAGGAACACATCCTGCTTTTCTTGGGACATGTGAATTCCTCAGTGGTGTGTGTACTTGCGCTTGAAAAGGAACAGAGAATTGTGAAGACAAGCTTCTTCCATTCAACAATACAAGGGTGGCATTTTCACCTTTAGTCATAGTGAAGTGGCAGTAAAGCAATCAAACCAAGCAAGAGGTGCAGAAACTATAAGGTTAAATTAATAAACAAGCATTAATAAAACTAGAAAAATGACAGTACAAAACAATCTGTGTGAGAGCTATCAAGGCAAGATGGGATGAGGAAAATTTATCCCTTTTTCTTTTGCATAGTCTCTAAAGGGGAGAAAGAAAAAGGTGGCAATTATTAACACAGCAGCAGAAATGCTGTGAAAAAAATGTACAAGTAGTAAGGTGAATCCATGCAGAGCCTGGAGGATGTAAGTCATCCCTATGCATCCAAAGAAGTCAAAAAATCCTCACCTGAAAAGGCCACAGAAGAGAATGTCTAGGGGCCAAACATGTAACTGGAGAAAAGAGTACAAATGCAGATTTTCAGTTACATGGAAGAGGAGGCAGATGGGACTGTATAGAAAATTACAGACTGCACAATCACAAACCTACAGACCAAACAAGTCCCTGAACTTTAGTAGTAGGTGAACTGCAATGAGGTATTTAAAGAGAAGCTTACTGACCCAGTATCCTTGCTATTTCATTGTCTGCAAAGCTTTAGTTAGTGGAAGCCCCAGGTGCACCTTCTGTTCATGCGGAGGGGGGCATTATTCTAATTCAGCCTCATTTCAGCTAATCATAGCTTGACATATCAACTTGCCAGGAGAATCTTTCCTGCCTGAATTTTGGGAGGGGTGGGAGGGTGTGTATTTGGATTTTTGCACACTTGTGAGGCTAAAATCATAAACAGAAACCTAACAGGAGACACAAAACAGATCTTCTACTTACATTTTGAGAAATATACATATAATTCAAGTGGCACATCAAGAGTTAAGGGATTAAAGGGGTATAAACGGCATGCAGAAACAATTGGGATTACTTTCCAAGAACCTCGTAACAGTCAAGTACTGGTAAAACCTGTAGGTACTCTTCAGAAGAAAGATTGGCACTGAGGATTAAAAGGAACACTTGGTGAACAGATTGACTTAAATTGTGGTTTTATTAGTATCTAACATAGGATATCTTTCAGAAGGCTTTCAGATAATCAGTGTGCTTTAAAATACCACATGTCAACATTTTAGTCAATATCTCTATGCATCAATAAACCAAAGGAGAGACAATTTTCTTCGCAGCAGGCAGTACATCTCATTTTAGCGCAGAGCACTGGAGAGCACATGCAGATCCCACAGCTCTGGTGGCTTTCTTTTAGCATAAGATGTCTCCAAGTGAACTCTGGCTACAGAGAAGAGCACTTCTTCAACAAAACAAAACACATTACCAAGGGTGGTGAAGAGGAGAGAGGTACAAAGGTGCAAGGGAAGGTTTGCCATGCAGAGCGTGGGGCTGTGTCTCCTTCCCTCTCTGCTCATGTGGCACAATGCTCCACATCACCTACAAGGCTGCAGACCTGCCCCTTCTTCCAGCACGATAAGGGAGAAAGCTGTGTGCAAACTCCATGGTACACTGCAGACAGCAAGCCCAAAATATGTGGCAGCAGATTTTTTTTTTCCAGCAGATGCATGTTCAGTGAACACGAGAAGTTATAAACCTGAAGCCCAGAAGACTCCTCAGGACCTTTGAGTACCTGCCAGATTTGTCCCTTTGGAGTCCTTCAGGGGATAAAATATGTGTCACTTCCCTCAGTCAAGGCTCAAAGGAAAACACAACAGAGTCCACAAGAGAGTCGGGCTTTTGACTTGCACAGTCTAGAAAAAGGCTTGGCTTTTTACAAAATAACTTCTGCTTGTTTTAACACACACAGGACATCCACAGGTATTCACCTCAGTCAGATGCTTACCACACCTTTGACAGCAGAACTGCCCAACACCACATATACTTACCAGCTTTATATTTATTTAAAATAATAAGGGTTTGGGAACATGAAGTTACCACTGCTATTCCAAGGAACTCCCAGGACAAATTAAGCTTTACAATTCTAAGGGAATTGTCTACAGCCTTAAAGAGATATCATAATACAACATCTGAATTTTTTAAATACATATACATGGTAGTTTTGATACTCATTTTTCACAGCATTCTTTTGCTAAGATTTTCCTGAATTCTTAAGGCAGACTCCAAAGCTAGTGGAGGGTAAAACAAAAATAAGTCAGTGCCTTTAAGGCCATCCTTTCTTAGGTTAGCCAGGAGAAATCTGAACCTACTACTTTGGGACACAGATTTGACACCCAACTCAGTCCAAATCCCTTACATGACTCAAACTAAAACCTTAAAGCAATATAAAAACAATCCAGAGGTAGTAAGGAAAGGGAAGGCAAAGGAAGTCACACAAGTTGTGACTTAGTGGACTTAGCCAAAGCTACACAGACTTGATCAGCACTTGTCCCATGAGGAAAAGGGGTTACTTCTGAAGGGATAGTTTTGTCCCTGACCTATGTCAAGCAGTACAAATTGTTTAAGTTTACCTGCTGAAATTAAGTGGCGTACTACAAAGAACAAGGGGCCAGGTCAGCAGAGATAAAGTTTAGCCACATGAGCAATGAGCCCAGACAGGAGCAGCCAGGTCCGAGAACAGCTAAGCAGCTCCTTAGAAGTGATGAAAATCTGAGGTGGCACAGCAAATAGGGACTGACTTCCTGTAGTCACTGGTAGCCAAAAAGAGCTAAAGGAAGTCACTACTGTGTTCCTCAACAAAAACTTTGTGATTTTCTGCAAACTGACATAATTATCAAATGTAAATTTTAGACATATGTGGGATCTTTTCCAGAGAGCAAATAAGTTAGCCTGAAGAGCTCTATGAGGGAGCTACCAGAATTTTCATGGCTGTCAAGGGCAGAAGGTGAATGCATCATAGTAAGTAGTGAAGAACAGTGACTTATCCTTTCATTCAGACACAACTGGTTACCACACAGAAGCTTCTGTATCTCTGAATAATGCAAGAGACCTGTCCAGTAAGCCAGACAGCAAGAAACACTCATGCATATATTTCTTTAATAATCAGAATTAGAAGCTGTCTCACAGAAATACATCTAATGAAACTAGGAACTGGGACTGGGATTCCTACTCATGTAGTTATTTCCCTCCATCCTTATCTTTCAAAGCCAGCAAATGGGATGACAACAATCAGAGGACTAGCTTTCAATGGAGTGGAAAGAGAGCAATAGTAGTTCTTTATTATTAGAGAAAACCATTAAAAAGGAATCAACCTTGACTGTCTATTAGCTAGTTCCCATGTAAATTGGTAAAAATCATAACTTCACCATCTCCCTTTACTCTGGTGTTTTTCCCTCTGACTAGATCATCCACACACCCTCCCAAAGTTGAGAAAAGACAGGCAACTGATTATTTTTATTCATGAAGACAAAAATATTTTGTGATTACTGTAACGGCATTCATTAACACTGAGAATACAGGTGCAGAATAGGAAGACACATAGTGCAGAGGACATTTAAATCATAGAATCATGGAAGAGTTTGGGTTGGAAGGGGCCTTTAAAGGTCATCTAGCCCAAGTGCCCTGCAATGAACAGGGACATCTTCAACTAGACCAGCTTCCTCAGACCGCCGTCCAACCTGGCCTTGAATGTTTCCGGAGATGGGGCATCTACTGCCTCTCTGGGCAACCTGTGCCAGTGTTTCACCACCCTCATTGCGAAATACTTCCTCCTCATATCTAGCCTGAGTCTACCCTCTTTTAGTTTAAAACCATTACCCCTTATCCTAATGCTGCAGACCCTGCTAAAAAGTCTGTCTCCATCTTTCCTCTAAGCCACCTTTAAGTACTGGAAGGCTGCAATAAGGTCTCCCCGGAGCCTTCTCTTCTCCAGGCTGAACAATACCACCTCTCTCAACCTGTCTTCAGAGGAGAGGTGTTCCATCCCTCTGATCATTTTTGTGGCCCTCCTCTGGACCCACTCCAACAGGTCTGATCTAACAAAGTTTTCCAAACAAGTTTTAAATACTGTACTGTTGCACCTTTAAGTCTTTTATGCAGTACAGGCTTTTAATACACTCACCACAGAACCCATACCTGGCCACTTTGCATGTTTCTATTGAAGTATACTGCATTTGGTTTTGGCAACTGTACCTAACCTACTTCCAAAAGAGACCTAAGGCTGTATTCCCAGTTAAGAGCAGTACAGTGTTGATCAGGAAGTCTATTGCAATAGGAAATAATATGATTTATAAAAGGAAAATGGGGGGAACCAGTAGAGTGCAATTCTAGAGCAATGGCTTTTAAGTTTGTGTACTTTTTTAATATATATTTTTACCCCTTGTTGTGGATGAAATTGATGGCCCCGCACTGTTTTTCAAAATCTAAAATAGACAAGTCTCTTTTTTATGACTTAAAAACATAATTTAGCCTTTGCTGAACAGACTTATTTCTATACACAAAGCATACCAGTCAATTACATCGAAACAATTTCATTCAGGTCACTAAACATCAGTAGGTAGGATGATTTAGTACCAGGAGTGTATTATACAAGAGCACAGCAATTCTGAGGTTTGGAATTGAAATGGAAATTGCAACGTGGATGAATATTGACAGTAAGCACACACAGCAGCAGGGAGCATCCCGCACTTACCCAGGGCCACGTGACCAACCCATTCCTGACAAGGAATCCTTCTCCCACATCATACAACAACATTGTGTTTTCTTAATTCAAGTTAATTTCTAGCATTTGTGTGCAAACTGTTGTACAAGTGTAAGATTCACATGTATCAAGAAAGTTAAAAAAATGAGCATATTACACTTGATTTCATAGTTCTAAATTCATAAAAGCTGTTTTATTCTCTTGCATAATTGAAGGTTTTTATTTAAACCTGAAATAAAACAATATCAGGTATTCCTGGCCCCACTTTTTCTCACTGGGGAAAAACCAGGATTGGTGGTGACTTATGTTTACAGATCCAACATTTCCAGCAGCTTTGAAACACAACTCTAGCACACTGAAAGATAAGACATCTTGTTTTGGCCATTGTTCATAAAAGCCCCTTTGATACCTGTCAAATACAGCATTTTGGTATTTTCTTATAAAAATGAGCAAAATACACATCTATTTCTTGTAATTACAAGCAATTGCTTAATTAAACAAAACTGACTTGGAGTTAATATCCTCTATAATACACAGTATGTTTCTGGAAACACTACGGCTCCTAAAAATAACTTTGAAAGATGAGTTCCACTTCCAAAAAAACCCTGTCTCAATCAACCATCACTATTTATTTAATTGAAAGCTGGCATGGTCAGTTGACCAGGAGGCAGCAGAGAATTCCTCCAGCTACTTGTTTTCTCTGTCCAAAGTGATCATTTATTGTTTACTATTCAAACACACATAATCTCAGGGGATCAGGGCTATTCCTTAGCTGTGATTATTACCTCTTGGCTCTGAAAATGAAAAATATTATGCTGTGGACTATCAGTTGCTCTCTAGCAGTATCTAAACTGTCATCGTGTTACACCAACCAAAAATCATCTTTCCTCTGAAAGATTTGGGGTTATAACAAGCTTTGTCACGGTTTTAATGGACTCAGATTGTCTGCTGAATTAGTCAGTTAAGGGCTCAAAAAATTGACACTTACATGCTAATTTTACTTTTCTCCTGTCTGGCAGTTACTCATCACAAATGCAAACAGCAGACCAAATTTTTAATGGAATATTAGACCTTTAAAATTATTGAGCAAAGAACGGTTAATTGACTTGTTAACTCATTTTGTATTAATTGTAGCAATACCAAGATTAAACTGTTATACTGAATACATATAAGCAAAACACAGGCTATCTCAATTGTTTATATACCAGGTTATGTTTTGAAGGGTTACTCTACAGCATCCTCAGTAGTTGCTTCAAAAGAAGCAATGGCAAAGAAATCTCTTGGGAAACCATCAAATGCCATTTTTAGATGGCTAATTAACAGCTGAAAACCACAGCAGAATTAAAAAAAAAAAAATCATTGTGAATGCTCTGTTCCATCAGAAATTTGTTTCAAGGTAACAGCTGTCAGAAAACAGTGAGACAAGAAGAAAAATAGGTGGAATAAACACCTAATGGTCATTTCTAGTCTCTGAAAACTTTAAGGGTTCATTTCTGCAACCTTAGTCAGTGCTTATGTCAGTGGGACAATGTGCATTAGCACAACTTAACACAAGGAACATCTTCAGGATTCCGGTATGAATGTCTCAAACATTGAGGGTGAAAACCTGGCACCACTGACAATGAGGGACTGCCACAAGAGCAGCGGGACCAAGACTTCTCCCCCAAATGCCTTAACATGCTTTCATCTTCAATTGCCCCCTCCTTCCAGCCTGATTCTTCAGATATGGCCCCCTTCTCATATCCTTCCCTCTCTCCATCCAACCATTTCAGCGCCTCACACAAGCCTGCCTTTGGCAAGGGTAAGGCCCACTATGTGGAAAACCTTTGGAATGTTTTCTCTGTCCAAAGTGATAATTTATTTTTCACTATTCAAACACCATCATTCCGAGGATGAGAGCTATTTCTTAGCTGTGATTATTACCTCTTGGCTCATATACTCTGACAATCAGTATTACACTGTAAAATTTTTTTTTTTTTTTCACGTGATGGATTTCATCAGTTGCTCTCTAGCAGTATCTAAACTACCATCACGTTACTGCAACCAAAGATCATCTTTCCTTGGAAAGATTTGGGATTATTACAAGATTTGGCATCATGTAAAAATGTGCTTCAATGCAGCCCATTGCCTCCACACTGCTGCTTTTGTCCTCTACGTACTGGTAACACAGGATAATATTTTCGCTTTCAAAGGCCAAAAATAAAAAAATTAGACATTTTCCAATTCTATTCTTAAAGAACTTAAAAGGGGAAAATAAATGCCCTACATCTTGGGGAACATGGAGTAAAACAAAAAGAAAAATTGCAGGCTGCTCCTAAAAGCAATGATTCTCCTAAGTTGGAACCTACACAAATCCTTTATATGTTAAATGGATGAAGAATTACAAAAATACTTCTTTCACAAGTCCTTGGTAACCTAAATCACACTTTTCAAATTCTGCTCTTCTTTAGAAAAGAAAAAAGAAAATCAAAACCTACAAAATCTAAAAAGGTTGTTAGAAGACTTAATTTTCAGAAATAGTAAGACACTTAGACAGATATGCCTTGTTTTACTGACTTAGAAATCTCCAATGGCAAATAATTAATCAAGATAGGAACAACCACCATATCAATCACTGAAGAGCTTTAGGCAGTAGTGTCCAAAACAACTGTCAAAAATTGTGACAGTGGAGGCTTTTATCATTACTATCATGAGCCTTGCACAGTTTAAGCATATTTTACAAACTAGAAGATATTTTACTAGTTTATAATATCTAGAAAATCAAAGATAATTATGTATTCCCTGACTCTAAGTAACTATGAGTTCATTATACTTGTTGAAACAGCACGCAGGATAATCTCAGAAAGTCTGAAGGTATATGCTCAGAGGGCCTGACTCTGCTCTAGCATTTTCCATGAAGTTTGAATTAGACAAAGGTATTTGGATTTGAGAATTAAGAAGTGCAACAGGCAAAACCCAATTCTTAATGCAGTAGCTACAGTTTCAGCCAAGAAAAAAAAAAAATCAATAATATGGGCACTTAGCAATGGTTTAATATAGACAGAAAATTTATGAATCATGACAATTAAATAACGACTCATCAAGGGAAGCAAGTAAGCAAAATCAGTTCCTTTTTTAACCCTGCATAGCATAAGAGTTCACCGATTTATTTTTCAATTGCAGTAGCATTCTTCTAAGGACCAAATACAATAGCTTAAAAAAACCCTTTCAATCTGCATAGACATTTACTTACATTATCCTTTTCTAAAACTCCTAAGCATTCCCAAAGCAAGTCACAGACTTTCATGGATGGATTTAAAAGCATGAAGTTCCATAGCATTCTGATTCTCTGAAGTATAGGAGCTGACTGCAAGAACATGCCTGACTAGCAGCACAGTGTTCATGTATCTTCAGTCACACACTAGTCAGAGCCGATTAGAAATTAAGTTTGACTTCTATTTTGTTGCTTTTTTTTTGTATTTTGTTTTATAATCTAGGGAAATCTGAGTCTGCACCACTTTTTTGTAACAGTCTCATAGTAAAATGGGAGTTGGACAAGGAAAAAAAAAAGAGGAGGAAAATTGTGCATTCCCCACTCCAACCTCATCCTCCTAGAAGATCTGAGGCTACAAAGATCAGTTCTCTTCTTAACTAAAGGTTCTTTCCGTCATAAAATCTGCCATAAGGTAAAGGAAAGAAACAGCCTTGGGAAGCTGGAGAAACAAAGACCAAAAATAGAAGGCTGTTAACATACATGATAGGTATTTCAACGTTTTCCCCTAATGGATCAATAAGCCAGTTCTTAGTAATTCACATCTTCCCTATAAACTGTAAACAAAATTAAAATGGGACTACTTGCCTTCCTCAGAAGATAAAACTCCCTCTTATTTTGCCACCCATATAATTTCTGTTGTTTTGGCTTAATTTTACCTTTGTTTGGTATGGTGTTTCTGTTCACTTTTCCCAGTAGATGTGTCCCTTCCTAAAGGGAAGTTATCAGAGTAACAAGGCGATAAGTCCCTCCTAATACTCCATGGGCATTTTACAGACTGACAAAAGGGCTTAGGAAAAGGAAAAGGAAAGAATCTTAAAAGTCCCGAGATACACACATAACATGACAGATGCAAATGAAGACTACACTGCAATTAGCTTTTATTTTGTTGCAGAGAAAGAGATACTAAAAAAAATAAAATTACTTTCTACAAGCTCCCCAAGTCACTTGGACAAGCTGTTACTAGCCATTCCTTTCTCTGCTTTCCCCCACCCTGCAATCTGCTACACACCTATGTATTCTCTAATTTTAAGCATACATTTACAATTGCTTTGTCATTTC
>NW_010518251.1:96022-121350 GCF_000687285.1 Phaethon lepturus | reverse complement strand
CAGGAATTAGCATTCTTCATGAGACCTTTTCATTTACTGAACAATCAAGCAAAATAAAAGGTTAATAGTTCAAGAGTACCTACAAGGAAAATAGACCAAAAGCCATTGCCGTTATAACCTCATTAGCTTCATGGACTCAGATTTTACTGCCTGTTTTATACACAGTATCTTTCAAGTAAACAAAACAGAAGGGCTTTTAAAAGATATCATTCATTATAATGTATAACAATTATTTGTTTTAAGGACATGCCTCTGTCTCAACTTCATGATTTAAATAGGACACACTAAAGAGTAAATAATATATATTACAAGAGTAATAGAGTCTGGCTTGCTTTTTTCAACTGCAGGTGGTGTTAGGTTAATTGGTTTTAATGCTGGTGTGAAATTTCACTATTAACTGATGTTCCTTTTGTTGGTATTATATCCCTGCATTTACTCTAATATGATTTAGTGAATTAAGACAAGTATTGAAAAAAATTTGAATTCGCCAGATCTTCCTCTGTGGGAAGGACAAAGACACACCAAGTGATGCTGCAAGCCTTCAGGGTAGTTAAGAAAAGAAGCTAGTATTCCATTAACCAAAAAAAAAAAGCAGGGGGGGGGGGTGGAGGGGAGGGGAAGGGGGGGGGGGGGAGGAAGTCACTACTGGGGTAAAATACACAGCTCTGTGAAAGGAGAAGGGATAGCTGGAGTGGGACCTCGGTTGCCAGCAGGGAAGGTTCAAGAGCTCACTCACGTAAGGTCACGTTGAAATAGATTGCATTTGATGTGGATGATGTGGAGTCTCCAGTGATTTAGCTGAACTTTATGTTCCAGATGTCTTCATGTAAAGGTGCACTTCCATAACATTTAGGGGCAGTGAGAGACATGTTTTATAACCCCTTTGTTTCTGTAAAGGCCCTTACAGGAAAGTTTTTATCACAGTGAAGAATTTTCCACATTTTCACATTTGCTGTAGAATTGCATTAGACATATTCATTCAATAGGTAGGTATGCCTGTTACATTTAAATACAAGAAAATTGAGTTTATTTCCAAGAACCCACTGTGTTGACAAAAGATTAATTACACAAATCAGCTCGACAAAGAGCAAAACTCATGAAGCCTGGTGACTTTGCATAAATACCCTGTATGATGTGGCACATTCTTGTAGTGGATTGTGGATGGGATGAGCAGTTTAAGAAAGTGTCCTTTAGTCAGTCAGTACATTTCTGAAGGGGAAGAGAGGCAAGAAACAGTCAGATACTATTATTTACAAGGGTGCATCACAGGAAAGTTCTCCCAAAAATGCTGTCTCCAAAAGAGGCACACATTGTGGTTCCTACCTTTTTCTTATAAAGGCACTGCTGTGTATTAACACGGTTACAACAGAGGCCTTCGGGCATCTGCACTTGAGCAACTCTGTCTCTCAGGCAAAAAATTGCTAACTTGAGTATGCAGCATCCAAGCATTTTTCTGCTAGTGAGCCCTTACAGAAGCAGCACCATCACACACCTGGTCAAGCTACCTGAATCATCGTGCAGGTAGCTTGATCAGGATATCACCACAGGGAGGATCTAGACACAGAATTATTAATTATTTTCTCCTCTAAATAGAGAAGGTTGGCAGATATTACAAATATGAGATAAAAAACGAAGGATATCTGTTTAAAAACCCTTTGTTGAAATTTTCATTACAGAGTGTGTGAGAAATAATTAAAGGACAGCTATATTTCTTTGGTCTACTGACATAAACAGAAAAGAAGGACAAGAATTTGATAAAACAGGGTAATTTGCAGGGCATAAACTATAGTAATGAGAAGAAATTAACAGTAGGAAATTTTAGGCTAAATATTGTAAAATACTGACATTTGGTCATATCTGTTTTACAGAGGAAATCTATCATTTGGGACACGTAATACTAGCAAGACAAAGCAATCATGAGTTTGTGGAAACACAGGTATGAATTAGATACTTTAATGTTTTTAGCCTCATCTCAACTCTTGGACCACAGGCAAATGAAAAAGGGGCCCAGGTAGCAGCAGCAATGTTTCTAATACTCGCCATTCTTTTTACAACCAGCTTAGTTTTGAAAGTTGCAGTCTTCTAAATACAGGCAACACTATTAATCATGTACTATACCTTGAGATGGATAGCCATCCCTTCTCTCCCTCGCACAGGTTGAGAAACCATTAAAGAGAAAAAAGCAGAGAAGCACAGCCTGTCAAACTGCGCAGCACTAGAAAGGTTATCGTAATACAGTTGCAGGCTGCTGTCTTTTCCAGCCGGTATGACAGATGAAAAATGTCATTCTTGTGACAAAAACGGTAATGAGGATAGAAAATGGCACAACATGAATCCAGCTTTCTGACAGGGCTTGTAATGAGAATCAGAATTGTGCAAAGTTAATCTAATCCCATCACAACGTTAGAACTCAAGTCCCAGGGGACTTGCTTATATCTGTAGTTTCATATACATTATCTCAGGAGCACAAGGCTTGTGTGGGAAAAAGATACATAAAAGCAGCATTTTGAAGCTGAAAGAAGCTTGCCCTATCATAAAATAAGGGGAACAATCTGATGGATCAGCCTCGAGCCCCAGCATTGCAAATGCAGCTGATTGCACCAGCATAAGTGAGTGCATACTAGTGCAAACGTTTCTTTGCATGCACAGGTGACAACCCACGATCTAAAGGTTGATTTCCCCTGATCTAAAAGATTAACTGTGTAATGATTTTTTTTGTCAGTCATATGCATGAACCTCACCATTTCAAAACAGGCATGTACTAGTATCCATTTAGTAACTGAGCTCACATTACACAGCAACGTTGTGTGGCATTCTTTACATAGCAATATACTGGGGTTTTTTATTATTATTTAAAAAGTTTTACCGACATTCCAGCTTAGTTTTGAGTCTTTAGGGACTGTCTTCAAACTAACATAATCTTTCTTTCTTTTCCAATCAGCTCTCATAAATGTGATCTCAGAATTTTAAGTGCATAAAACCCAGTTCTCTAAACAAAGTTGTGTTTTTAGGATATGAAGAGTATTGTTTCTACATAATGTACACAGAAAACACTGTAGACAAAAATACTGTAAAATTGAACATTAGCTAGCAGACATATCACTAAGCCTAGAAATATTCTTAATTTGGAGAAAGAGTCCTAATTATTGCTGAGAGACCTCTATCTCGTATGCATCTCCCAATTTGGAAAGCTTGTGCTTCTGATATGTAAAAGTATCTAGGATAAAATACTCTCCCTCTCATTACTTTCCCTCCAGTCTCATTATTCAACTGATACTGAAAGCACACATAGGATTACAAGTTAACCCCTTCTTAGCTAAAAAAGCACAAAACTACATTTGCCTTGCATCCTAGCGAGCTGCGTGAGGCAGAATTAGACATTAGTGAGCCTACACAACATAACAGGCAGCAAGCTAGTTTAACTCCTGCAGTCAAAAGTAGCTTCTTAGTCTGGGCTGAACGTTGCACAGATTTACCCAGCTCCTCAGAAGGAAACCGCAGGGTGCTTGTCTGGAAGAATAATTTGGCTACTTCTAATCAGCACATTCTTCATATGTGAAAAGAGATGTTGCTTCACTGGATTGTAAAATCCTAAGTACCATTATTTAAACATATATCTTTATAGATCATTTAAAAAAATTCTTTAAAAAGGCTCTGAGGGGTTACATGCTGGAACAAATCTAAGCATTGGTAGGCATATATGTAAGATAAGTTCTTGCATGACTAAATTATGACAAGACCAAACATAATTCATTGTTTCATGTCTTATTTTTTCCAACTTGATCACTACACAGATAAAATACTGTTGAAGAAAGCATTTGACTTCATCCAGAATATTTTGTCTAGGGCACCTCTAATTAATTTAAAAAAAATAACAGCAAACTATTTTTAATAGTTTATTAAACCTATTATTTGCCTATTGTGACATTCACTTAAATAAACATCCTTAAATTTACTTTTAAAATCTAGTATTTTATATTTTAGGCCAGGCTTTCCTCTTATAAGATTGCCATGCCCCCAGTGCAAGATAACACTTCTTGATTCAGAGAATAAGATTTCTCCAATTATAAAATACAAAAGAAAAGCCTGAAGTACCATATTTTCAGTTATTTCCCTCTATCTCTATTTCAGAAAACACTAGTTCTGTGACTCCTTACCCCACCATAGTCATTTGTACAGTTTAAGCTTGTAAGTTAACAGAAAAGCCAATGCACTAGCACAAAACATCTCTACGTACAAGAAGGATTCAAGTTCTGTTACCGATATAAACACTGATTATAAAGTTATGGTGGGTGTACCCTTGGAAAAGGGTAGGATGCAAAGAAAAGTGTGACAGAAAATACCTTATTTGCAACCCTACTTTAAGGATGGCAAAGCATTTTCTCAACTGCGCTGTCAAGGTTTTGAGCATCTCATTTGCATTAATTTTTGCGGCTATAGAAGGTTCAAAAAAAACAACACCCAACAATAAAAGGAGCAGAGAGGGACAGAGCAACTTAAGTGACAGTCATACTATCTCTGTTATTAACATCCCCCTGAAGACCTGGAAGCTAGTTGCAGTCATTTTGTTGAGAAGACGCGGGCACAGCGGAAATCTCGTGAGAAACCAATTGAGAAGGAATCCTGACTTAACAGGCCATCACACTTCTGCTTCAATTAATGGAGAATGTGGCTGTACGGTACCATCTACAACTGTTTTAAAGTTTTATTTTGCTTCTTACATATCTTGCTTATACTTCTACAGTCGAGGAGTTGGACTCATTTGCCAGGACACACTGATGGCAAGGAGATGATTTGTTTAAGCTCTTCTGGTGAAAGAATGATAACACTAACTTAACAAGCATAAGGAGTGCTTCCCCCACCAAAAACTCATTTGAACTACAGGAAAACTCTTTGGGTACCTTTAATGAGTTTGTGGGACTCATTAGTCCTACAAAGTGACTGAAGGAAAAGCATTTCGTATGGAAATAGAAGTGGAGATGTTAAAGGCTGGAAACAGCAATCTCCAGGACAGAGTCTGTGACCAGTAATAATATTGGCCTTGGAGCAAGAGGTAAGCACTGGGGAGAGAACCTACATCTGTCTCCAGTTCTTCCAGGGGTTTACAAAAAGCACTTGGCACAGAATCAGTAAAGGGCAGTGGTGGGTGAAAAATCCCACGCTTGAGCTGCCCACGTCCCCATAGGTTCTTCGTGAACTTGGGGTATTTCAACTCCAAGATAAATCAGTAACTTTTCAGCTGGTGCCTCCCCACAGCCCACCACAAATTAATGTTTCAGGACTTTTAACAAAGGTGGAGTCACAATAGTAATACAGTCAAAGAAAAACCTTCATACTTCTAGTAAATATGAGTGATGTTAATTTTTTGTGATTTTTACCTGACATCTTAAGATATTAAGCGTGGTCATTGTAGTAAGATCTCAGCCTGTAGGATTTCTGCACTGGTCAATAGTTCAGTGGCATTTTTGCATGACAGAATATCACATGCTGAGCAGTGGGAAACATATTAAAAGGTCAAGAGCTGTAGTATACAGATGTACACAAAACTGTAAGCTTCTACTTCGTATTTCTCAAAAATACCCAGAAAGGACCCACCGCCATGTATGCAAGAGGCAAGCCAGTCCTGTGAGTGGGGCAGAGAGGTGGCTTTTGCTGCAGAGAATGACCATGCAGTACTACCAGGCCAGGCAAGCTTTGTGCAGTGCTGCAAGACAGGAATTGGTGTCCACAAAAAATTGGAAACAAAAGGGCAGTTTCAGAAGAACATGTGTACATAGATAGTCAAGAAAAGCTGCAGAGGATTTCCGAAGAACTTTACAGCTGTGTAGAGATTTATAAAGGGTAGAGGGTTGTGCTATACGTCTTTTCATACCAGTTCTTAGACTGATGTCTTCTCCAACATGATGTGAATTCCAAAGCAATGAATAACAGTCATTTTCTGATGACAATTATATTCCAGAAACACCATATATAGAAACCAGAATAACATTCATTCAACTTGTTTCTTCCAGTTTTCATCATGCAGTATGCAATAAAATATGAAAATTCAGTAACTCAAAAACATATATTTTCATGAAGTTATATACATATGGTTTTGTAATGGGAAATAGAGTAATTCTCAGAATAAATTCCATTTTTTCTTAGAAGTAAATATTCAATATATGTGAAAAACATCTGAAAGCTTCACTTTGCCAGTCATAGAAAACAATGGAAAAATAACCATGTAATGTACCAGCATATAAACCCAAACCAACTCAACTGGCCTCAGTGCTTTTCCTGCAACCAGTCCCATGTTCCTTGTCTACCAAATGCAGCCTAAAAATCTCTCAGTTCTAATTTTTTTTTGTGGTATAAAACAATGACACTTTGAACACGACTAAAGCTCAAATGGTGTTATATCCCTAAACACTTTCACCCTAGTCTCAAATGTTGGCAAGGCTAATTGAAAACAGATTTTTTTTTTTTGCCTGCTTGTCATAAAACAAATCGCTCACCTCATTCTCTTCAATTCTGCTGGTTAGTATCATTTTGGACTTCAAAAGAGACAGTGAGTCCATGGGCTGTTTCAGACCATCTGCTGCTAGACTGCATTAAAAGTGAATGTTCACTGGTTTTGGAATCCTGCCCAAAATCTCTCTTAAAAATAAAGAATACGTAGGAGCACTTAGTCTGAGTATATTTTGCAAAGCTAATATGAACGTGCATTTACGTTCTGACATAAACCCTCATTTCAAAGAAATTGTGTTTCCTCATTACAAAACTAATTTGTGGAGGAAGAGTTAGAGAGTTTGGATAGGGGAGGGAAGAGAAAAGCAGCTGCCCATACAGGAGCACCTTCCTTCCCCCTCTGCTTTCTGCTCCCCTTCTCTGCTTAAGTGGGATAGACCTGCTGATTTGCCTCAAATTTCTCTTTAGGTTCAAGTCATTCCCTGCGCTGAGCTTCTTGGCATGGGACAACATGACTGAAGTACTTTTGGAGACCTCCACAGCCACTACCAGGGCTTGCTCCATTAAGCAGTGGACCTCACTCCTAACATTTTCACAGCAAAAATCAGAAGCAAATAAAGTCCTATTAAGCTTCTCCTCCTCCCTCAAGGTTGCTATCTCAAGGTAATGACAATATATGAGATGAGTCCTGTCAACCCCTGCAAGACACATTAAATTCCTGTTAAATATGGATTAGATGAGTACTGCAAAAATCACACAGTTATAAAGGGTACATCCCTTTAACTATCTGGCATCCACTGCAAGGCCAGAGCAACAGCAGGCACTTCTGGAAAAGATGTACAGGCAGCAAGCAAGGTTTATATGGAGGTCACGATTCTCACAGTGTCATTTCCGAGGGAGAAAAATTCAGATGTACATGTAAGTCTTTTCATTATTTTAAAATAATAACCCACTAAGTTCAAGGAAGCTGTATGATTTTAAGAGAAAAGTAACTGAAAAAAAAAAAAAAGAGATACAGACAACAGTTGAATAAGGTGAATGTTTCACAGAGAGGGACAAGATTATAAAATAAATATTTTTCACATATTTTTTTCAACTGCTATAAACCCTTAATTTTCTGCAAGTATAAGAGAGCACAACCTTGGATTTCTACGTGCACTCTCTTCTCACATGTTTCTTTTGGGGAAAAGGAAGATATTTTGGAACACCAGTAGTTTGTTCTCCTTTCTCCTCAGTCCACACCCACCAAGTCCCTCATTCAAGAACAGCTTCTGTAGCCTCCACAAAAGCATGTGGTCCATTTCTGCCAACTAATATATTACTACTAAATCCATTCATCAACCACACATGATGCTCAAAACAACAACTCTATATTAATAACTAACCAGCTTCTGTCAAATGATTTTAGTAAAAATGCTACATTTACTGTGCTTTTCGTCCACATGAAAGACTGTATGGGTGACTAAACAAGGAAAATGACTGCTGGTGAAACAGCTCAGAAGGAGAGTGGAGCATCCACCTATAGAGCAACAGTGCCACTCATGCACCACAAGGCAACACCT
Source organism: Phaethon lepturus (assembly GCF_000687285.1). Classification (NCBI taxonomy): domain Eukaryota; kingdom Metazoa; phylum Chordata; class Aves; order Phaethontiformes; family Phaethontidae; genus Phaethon; species Phaethon lepturus. The sequence goes on along the minus strand of NW_010518251.1, from coordinate 113,341 downwards.
CTGTTCTTTTTAAAAATTCTCAGAAGACAGACAGATCTCCCCATGCGGTAACGTGTTTAGAGCAGTACAATCACTGGCTTCCACCGAAAAACTCTGTTTAGGGCATCTGACTCCCCCCAGCTAAACACCACAAACTGAATTCTCCACTGCTACCGAGGTTTCTGTAAGGATGTCCTTCCTGTCCCACCCATAATCCTATAAAGTTATAGACAGGTTAGACTCGTAACATGAACAAGACTATAGATATCATCTCTCTGCTGTAACTTATAACTCCATTAAACAATTTGAGACATGCCAAAGATCTACAAACAAGCACTTAAATTTAAGACAGAAAAAGAGCTGCTTTAGTGTGTGTGTGGGCTGTCAGTTTACAGGTATGTAATTTTATTTCAAATCACTACTTGGAGCTGCAGCAGAAGAGATATGGAAGGGGTAGAGACCAGCACTTAATCTGCTCTTTGGAGCAGATCTGTACATTTAAGCTACAACATAAAAAGCCAAGAGCATGCAGCAAAGCCAACCAGGACCTCACTATAACTAGTTAGAACCATGTTTTTTCATATCATCCTTGCTAAAAGAAACTCGGGTGATCCATGTGTCTTAATGTGTTTGCTAAGGAGTGGATAAGGATATTAAAGAAATACTTTCTTTATATTTTCAATAAATAAAACTGTGGTGGACTGAAATCAGACTCCGAAGGAGAAACCTTAGGTATTTTGGAAGATTACTCGGTTTATGTTACAGAAGAATCAAGCATAACTTTACCTTAGCTAAATTCAGAGTAGCAGAGTTGATTCAACCACTTGTACAAATAACATCAGTTCGGGGATTTCTGCAGCTTACTATAGCTCAGAGCAATCCCCTGAAGGCCATGAAGACAGTGAGCACCAGTAGAAATTGGGATACTTCTATTAGGTCCCAACACAGCGAATGAATTCCAGAATCAAGTGGAGATGGAATCAAGAAAACTGGTACAGACATGAACCTTGGCTGGTGCCAGGCTTTGCTGATGGGAAGAGCCAAGAATTAGGAAGCAGAGAGTTGGTACCTCTGCTCACAATGTCCTTAAGTGATAAGGCACAAGCTTAATGCAGCTGAAAAGTGAGTATCTGTTCTTTTAGCTGTTTTAGGAGCAGATGTTTCCTGCCTTATGCCTGATTTTTTTTTGAAGCCTGATATAATCTTTACCTCAGTCACACCTCACATTAGTTAGTTTCACAGATTAATAATACATTTTGTCAGTAGGTTTTGTCAGCTATACTAGATTGCAAAACCACAAGCATGGACTAACCATAGAAACGAATGGATCTTTGTATTGCTTACAATAATTTAACTAGGAAGAAGTTATTTAATTATTTTGGTGTAATAGAACTGTTCTTGCAAGTTAAATCTGCTTTTATCAACATTAGCTTAAAAGAATTAACTTCTACGCATCCCCGCAAAGGTAACATTAATCCAACTGTGAACTAGATTCTAGAATTATGTATTAAAACAATGAGCTACACAAAGCCTGTCTTTCATTAAGAAAGCCTACATCTCACTGCCATTTCTTACATACACCACACGGTACTTTTTTTACCCGTTATTTTTAATGTATTTCCCTGCATTTTAACTATTCATTTGGATTTGTTCTCTGTTGTAAAAAAAAAAAATATTAATAGTACATTTTTGTACTTGGTGCTCTTTTCAACCATTTACCATTATTATATTTTTAGGACAAATGTCCTAAATCTATTAGATGTACTGATATAAAAGTGTCATCCATGAACTAGTCAGTCAAAGGAAAATTCTGAAGCAAAAAAAGTTACGGCATTAAAAGATTTTGATTTTGTAATTATAGAAGGGGGGGAGGGAGGAGGTCAAGATGGCATAATAATTTTACTTGCAAGATTTGTCTTCCACATTTATCTTATCCACATACAGTCTTAAAAAATACTCCTGAAATTCTCCTAATATACTAATTCACACACGTTTGTATAACTTCTCATTTGCAAAAGCAATATCAGACTCCAGTCTTCAATCGTCTTTCTCTTTGTATAAACTTTTTGTTCTGAGTTTTTGTATAAGTCATTCATGCATGGAAAACAGGCAGTAACACGTAGAACAGCTCATCCATGGCTGCTTTTATAATTAAACAATATGCTTTCAAAAGCATTTTGTTATTCTTTCTGATCTGAGAAAATAGAAGAAATGTGGGCTTAGAAGGTTATTTCAGATAAAAGAGAAAAACTGCAATGAAATTGAGTATATTTGGTGCAATCCTCTTTATGGGCATGAACAAAGTCTGGCTTTCTGAGCTCAAAAAAACATATGAAATAGCTGCCCTGCTTGCATTTTCACACATCCTTTAGCCAAATCTGACTGAAAGGCCTTTCTCTAATCTTCCAAGCATCTCAAATACTGCTGTTGAGGTTATTTGCAGTCTTTATTCTCCCATTTCAATGATCCAGAGACATTTATCTGCATTTTGGGTATGGATACAATTTCAAGCTTAGTGTTTCCTTTAAAGAACAATTTCTCAAATTACTTCAAATGAAAGATTCTTATATATCTAATACAGATTCAATGAGATATAAAAGTTTAAAATGCCAGAAAAAAATAAGTGAAGCACAATTTCACGATGACATTATGGGATACCACAAATCAGACAGTCTCATATCAGGCCACCTTTTCCTTGGTAACAGTTCCATGCTCTCAACTTGGAAGTCCTAAAAGCGTATAGCATATGACTACCTTTCCCCAATATGTTTAAACTATAGAGTGAAGAAGTTAGGATTTCAGAAAGCATTTCCACTTCCTTTAACACCATAGGTGAGATACATCATAATACTAAACCATCCCAAAACATCCTTACAGAATAATTATTAGAACTGTTATTTAAATAATAAGTCCACTTTTCCAAAAAAAAAAAAAAAATATATACTGTCTCCAAAAGCTCTGGCATACTGCTGCTCATACTCCCTACATAATTTCAAAGTATGGGCACATGAAGCAGAGTAGGTTGCAGTAAGAGATGATCCATCGGAGCTCCAGGTTACAGGCATACTTTGCAGCAGATCCTACAGAAGTCTTCTGTACAACAGACTGCGTATATAACTCATTAAATTGGTTCCTTTCATTTTCTTGGGCTAACTGGAGCACTTCTAAAAACCCTGGCCAGAAGGGGTAGCCTCAGTAAGTGAGAGCAGCCACCAGCCCTCCAAATGTTTTCCTTGGTTTCTCATAAAGCATTCAAGCCTCAGGTATATAGCCCATGCTTGGCACAGCAGAGCAGCAGTAAACCCAGTGTTGTTCTAAACCATATTTCTGCATCATGTTACCTGAAGCCTGGACCAAGACTGCCAAAGCCGTGAGCTAAACCAACCTAATTGCTGTTGCAATTTGTACATCAGTTCTAGGTCCCTAGGAATGGAACTTGTTTCTGGGCACTTTCAAGTATGCACCAAGCAGCCTGAAGTTCCAAAGCACTTGTTAAAACATAAACACCACCAGTATGCTCTGCTGTAGCCTCCTCTAATATATAGAAATTAATGATTTTACTTTCAAAACACTGACCAGAAAGCCGGATGTTTTTTCAGCTGAGATCATTCAGGCCTCAAAAGTTGAGCTGACCTGGTCCTGTTGTGACATTATAAACTAAAGGACTATTTCATAACAAGTGAGGAAAAAAAAATAAATCCCTTCTCTGTAGGAAGCCTGGGGATAGGGCATTCTCTCCTGGATGGGTTCACAGCACCCAGGAGTACCAACGCACCCCTGGGACATGGGGTGCTGCACCACTTCACAACAACTTCAACAGTATTCGTGCTGGACTGCTTCTTCAGAATGGGAAAAATCTTTGATATGAGACTGTAAAGACTATGACCTCAAGGGGAAACTGAAGATTCCCTCCTCCCTGCCACACACTGCAATGTTAATGACAGCAGAGTCAATTGGTTAGATAGGTAAGTGGAAATGAAGTGTTTCCTCAAATTAAAACGTCATCCTTCCACACTCTTCAAATACTATTTTCCAAGAAATCATTCTAAAGAAAGACCAGTAACTTTTCCTTACTGAGGTCCTTGAAAATAGCAAAAAGAGCAATATTTTGTGGTCCATGGGAAGTTAAACACCAATCTGCTTTCTGTATATACAGAATGAAGTGGCAAACAGATGACAGTAAATGCCTGATAAGGCCCTGCTCCTCACTCCCTCGGACTTACTGAACTGCCCAGCTGTGCACCTTATAGAAAAAGAGTCACAAAACACATTCTTACTTTAAGGTCGGACTTTGCTGGAAGCCAAAGTCACAGATCTTCAGTCTCATGCTGTTTAATGTACTCTTAATATTCTCTGAATGGCATCTGAAAAGTAATTTCAAAGACACAGAATTTAAGCTTCCACTTGCAAAACAAATGTGGAAGAGTGTATTAAATGTCAGCTTTGCTGTTTTCAGTTGTATGTGCTGCAAAGAAACATAAGCCTAGAATGCAGCACCCATATAATTTGAGTTGTGTTACTGGAAAGGGTTTGAAACAGTTACCGCACTCCGTAACTGACAGCAGGATACCCCGATCATGTGTTAATAAGCTTTAAGTGTTCATGAGTAAAGCGCTTCCACCGGACAGCTATTGCGTAAGCAAGTCTAGAAACAAAAAGATGTCAAATTTTAATGTCTGGTTCTATTTCATGTCTTGTGTAGTTGGATTAATGCAGGGTACCCATTGCAGTTACCATTATGCATAACACAACATACGCTTCTTGGATCAACCCACTTCTCTGTTGGGCTTAGTGCCTCTAAAATAATTAAGAGCTACAGAAAATAAAGGGTGTTTATGTGATTTTGACAGAGGAAGACAACACTAAGCTTTCTGTAACAGGAACTGGCGTTGCTGAACATGTCATAACATACTGAAAGTTATTCTGATCACTTATTACTGAATGATAGTCAGAAAATCTTATTTCTCCTTGAGTTTTATTCATTCTGCCTCCCCGAGACAGGTTCATTTGGTTCAGGGCTTTTCTGGAAAGGGTTTTTATTTTATATACTTATTTTAAAACAAAACACGCTTTGACTTTATGTATTTTCTGGAAGCAAGACCAAGACATTTATTTGTCTGCACTTTTACCTACTTCCTTTATGCAGAATGAAATATTTGCTATTTCAGTCAAGAGACCAAAATATGTAATTGGTTTTTATTATTTCAGATGTCTTGAGCCACATTACATCAGACATAATATCACCCTCCCACACCCAAGTCCACTCTGCTACTAGAATCAATCATAATAAGTTTTACAGACTGCAGCAACTTTTTCAACATACTGGCAAAATCTGAGTTACAAGGATTCAGAGTATAACAGAAGCACAACATCTCTGGTTCATGCAGAACTTACCCTGATGGTCTGTACTGCTTTGTACCCACTATTCTGACTATCAGAGCTCCAGTCTTCTCTTGCACATCTGCACAGATTACTGCTGCCAACAATAAAACCAGGTTTTTTGGGGGGGGAAGAGGATTAAGATGGATAACCCTATTGCCAGGCAGCAGAACATGCATGAGCAAACTCACAATGGCCATGGTCCTTATGCCTAGGCTCAGTCCAGGAACATTCCTCTGCAACTCTTTTGGCAAAAGGCATTTAAAAAGTGACCTCTCCTCAGGCACTACGAAGAAAAAGATTTGCAATAGAGAAGTTCTATCCCATTCTCCTCCATCTGCCAAGTGCTTTTCTGGCACACTGAAAAATAAAACTGCCAAACGAAGTTCAAACCAGAATGCTTCATCCTGAAAGTATTCCTTATTAATAATCCTTGTCTAGTAAAAAAGTGGGACTGCTTCTGCAATCTTACTTACCCTTATGCACGTGAGTAGTCTTAAAAGTCAAAAAAGAAGGAAGAGTTAGAAGTCAGAATTTTTCATTGTAGCCCTGTCTTACCAGCTGACTCACAGTACAGGAATAAATCTTGGCTGAGCATTTGACCTCACAAATCTTCTCTCTCCACTGCTATATTAAATTATCTTCTCCCAACCAACCTCACTTTTAAAAGTTCATGGTGCAACATACCTCTTCTAGCCTTTTTATTTTTTTAAACTCAGGTTATATCACACCTCCTTCCTTTCCTGACTTCATTTGCACTTAGAGATCTTCACTATGAACAGAAGAATTTTTCTGAAACCAAGATTCTTATTGCAATTTTTCCCTCCAGGCAATAAAAGAATATTACAGCAAAGTTAGTCTAGTCTGCAGCTGTACCAGTTTTATATAAAAACTCTTTACAGTTTTCCCCTTTCAAAGCAGAAATGCACTTTTTAAAGTGACATGTAGCTCCATCTTTTGGATCAACTGTGATTCTGTCCACTAACCTATAATCATGCTTGCATCCATACTCTGCATGTTTTATATACTGCTGAAACAAGGTGCCATGTCAGACTCTAGGATCTCCATTTTATAGTTCATTTAGAATCATATGATAGTTTGGGTTGAAAGGCACCTTTAAAGGTCATCTAGTCCAAACCCCTGCAATGAGCTGGGACACCTTCAACTCGATCAGCTTCCTCAGACCGCCACCCAACCTGACCTTGACTGTTTCTGGGCATGGGGCATCCACCACCTCTCTGGGCAACCTGGGCCAGTGTTTCACCACCCTCATTGTGAAAAATCTCTTCCTTAAATCTAGTAGAAATCTACTCTCTTTTAGTTTAAAACCATTACCCCTTGTCCTATTGCAACAGGCCTTGCTAAAAAGCCTGTCCCCATCTTTTTTCTAAGCCCCCTTTAAGTACTGGAAGGCTGCAATAAGGTCTCCCTGGAGCCTTCTCTTCTCCAGGCTGAACAATCCCAGCTCTCTCAGCCTTTCTTCATAGGAGAGGTGCTCCATCCCTCTGATCATTTTTGTGGTCTTCCTCTGGACCCTCACCAATAGGTCCATGTCTTTCCTGTGCTGACAGTTACAGAGCTAGATGCAGTCCTCCAGGTGGGGTCTCATGAGAGCAGAGGGACAGAATCACCTCCCTTGACTTGCTGGCCACGCTTCTTCTAATGCAGCCCAGGATACGGTTGGCCTCCTGAGCTGTGAGCACATGTTGCTGGCTCATGTTCAGCTTTTCATCGACTAGTACCCCCGAGTCCTTCTCGGCAGGGATGCTCTTAATCCCTTCATTCCCCTGCTTGTACTGATACCGGTGGTTGCCCTGACACTGCACTTGGCCTTGTTGAACCTCATGAAGTTCACACAGGTCCATTCCTCAAGCTTGTCCAGGTCCCTCGGGATGGCATCCCATCCCTCAGGCATGTCAACTGCACCACTCAGCTTAGTGTTATCTACAAATTTGCTGAGGTTGCATTCGATCCCACTGTCTATGTAACTGATGAAGATATGAAACGGTACTGGTCCCAGTGTGGATCCCTAAGGGACACCACTTTTCACTGATCTCCATCTGAACATTGAGCCACTACCTCTGGATGCGACCATCCAACCAATTCCTCATCCACCCAACAGTCCACCCATCAAATCCAACTCTCTCCAGTTGAGAGAGGGGACTGTGTCAAAGGCCTTACAGAAGTCCAGATAGATGACATCCATAGCTCTTTCACATCTTCACACAGTGACATCCACTGATGTAGTCACTCCATCACAGAAGGCCACTAGGTTGGATTTAGATGAAGATCTACTTCTGATTCCCACCCAAACTTGACTAAAAGTTTACTGTCAAGACTATTTGTTCAGAACTATCAGTAGATTGTAGGCCCTTCTCATCCCTCAGTCCTAAGATACTTTTACCGTGAACTTTTACAATGACCAAGTGAATAGCACTTAGAATCTCATTTTCTAAATCTTGCTATTGTGCAAGGATTGTAACTCTTTGCTAACTGCCTTCAGTTATAAACAGATGTCAGCTTATGTCAGCTCCTCTTCCTAGGAGAGGAACAATCTGTACAGTAGCTTGAACTGTAGGGATGTCTGTTTAAGTGTTTGTTGATTGGTTTTTGTTTTTTAAAATGCATAGCATTAGAAACAGGAGAAATGTTCAATACTGCTAAAATTCCATGTGACTTCCATAAGTCAGTCCTTTTTAACGAACATGTTGAAGACTAATAAGTTATGTTTACTAATCAAGCTGTTTACATGTGTATACTATTCCAACACTGTAAGATACACATGCTATGTTTACTATAGGCCAGTTTACCTTCACACCTAAATCCCTAGAACAGATGTCCCAGTACAATAATGGACCAGGAATAGGTCATGTCACTTGGTCTCTGCATTCTAATCTTGCAGATGCCCTAAAACAATAGACTACCTGTATAAGGTTGCTCTGCAAGGTTTGAGTTATTCAAGCGGTCCTGAAAGTGTAGCTGTAGTGCAGAGAAATAGATTGTACATCCATACTGCTCCAGAACAGCAATTTCACTTCTAGCTCACAGCTTCTCCATCTGCTTTCTCTTCCTTCCTGGACTCTCTCAGTGCCCCCCAGGTTATACACTGGGTATCCCCAAGATGTCATCACCCACCTGTATAAGCAAGGCATATACCCATTTACTTTCTCTACCCCTTGAAGTTTGGATGTGAAGAGAAGATATTTCTACATACTGCTGAATCACAATGGTGGTCAACACCAAGGAAAACATGGACTTTTCAAACGAGTCAGAATTCTAGTTTGAGATGGACTGTTCACAAGCACATGCCCCAGTATTGGCTCCCTCAAGACCCAGCAAAAGAAAGTGGTTTAGTCTTCCTCATCACACCTCTTTTTTCACTAATTAGGCAACACAGGCAGAACAATTCTCAGCTTGAAGCACATCTTCCACATACCTACTTACTTGTTACACTTATGTTTAATGCAAGTGAGGTAGACAAAACAATGTTGTTTCTTCTTTCAGCTTCTGAAGCCCTATACCACCGTCTCACCCTTAGGAATCAGTCCATCACTCCTATAATATTATTTCTTCGGAAAATAGAGAGGTTTTTGGTTTTGCTGAGTAGTGTAACAGGTACATGTTTTTCTCAGTCTAAATTATGCTTAAGAAAACACAGCCTGTTTATCTTAGCAGAGCACGCTTTGCAAACTGTGTTTACTTCTGCAACCAGAGCCCCAGTACTTGAGTAGTGCATGACCTCAGTTCCCACTGAACACAGGGACAAGGCCTTAATAGATTGAGGTATTCTGGAAGGGCCCAGAGAACAGAGAGATGAACTGTGCCACACTGCTCCCAGCAAACAAGCCAAATTTGGGTGCTTCTGCAGAGCAGAGGAATTTGTGACTAAGCTGCATGGCTACATTTAGTGACCATTGCTGCATATTTCTCAATCTCTTAAAAATTCTGTTTTTAAAACAAAGATAAGTCTACTATAGGTAAAAATTAATTTTTCCCCAAATTTTCATTGACATTTTCAACATATGAAAACTCACTAGAGTTACCATGTGACAATTTTTTAATATTTTTTTTTTTAAACATAGACAGCTATGCCATTTCTGTTGATAATTCAAAGAAACAAAAACATGTTAAGTACTTGTATCCGACCTGTGGAGTCTGAAGGTTTTTTTGGGTTGCTTTGATGCCGTACTAGCTTTTACTAGTTTTTTTGGCCTCAAGAAGATGTTCTTGCAACATCTAGATATGTCTAGAAGACAACCATCGATTCAAGGCATTGTGAAAAACATACTAAAAGTCGACTAAAATGTTCTGTATAAGTCATTCTGAAAGCATTTAAAGCAGCACAATATTTATAACTCTCAAGCTATTGAATGAAAAATTCTCAAACTCTAGCAAAAGAGGCAGTAGCTTCAACACTTTATGCTGTGTTCTGTTATCTTTACCCCCCTCATCCTGCCTTCTCCACCTTTGGCAATCAGCTTCTAGCACGTTTTCCAACCTGAAGTGCTATCATCATAAATGAAAAAGAAAAGGGTATTTAGATTAATTCCATTCCCAGTTTTATTTTTGGCTTTCTCAACCTTCTGGCAAGTTGTTTTACTATGAAAATTTCATTAAAGTCTCTATTAAATTCAGAATGGAAGATGTCAAGGAGGATGCAATCCATTTTAAGGGCATTTAATAACTATAGAGAAGGTAATAGTGTGACTGTTCCTGTGTCAAAACAGCAAAGGCAATAACAGCTTTTTGCATCTTACTCTCTTAGGTTATTAGTCATTTCTTAATATGTAAGATTAATCTACAGTGATTCCACTGACCCAAGGAGGTAAAATGCTATGGAAATCCGATCTTGGCATAAAACCCTCAAAAACACTAGCATATAGAGAAATTAGCTACTTATCACATAGTCTGACCAACTACATAAAGAAACCAGCTGAAATTATTCCTAAACCATGTTTCTACCTCTGGAGAGACTACTTCTGTTTTCAGAATTAATAAAGGGAACATTTCTGACCCACCTGTTACAGTCATATATGTTCTTTCCATACATCTGTTACCTCAGGACTTCCTATAGCCATGCAGTAATTTCCAGTTGCCTCTCACATAAAACCAGTATGAGACAGCAAACTTTCTATGGTACTCCTTGAAGTCTTACTTTTCCTTTCCAAATCAAAACATTTTCTGGGACACTGTTTTTTCACTTGCTGTTCCAGGGAAGGTCTGTAGGGAGTAAGTCCAGAAAGGAATATCTGGGACCACTTGTGGTAGGAAAGCCACTGTCCTGTATAACATCAACATGTTACACAGCAACACAAGAAAATACTACTTGCAACACAATGTAGGACACTATATCTACCACCAAATTAAAGTTACACAAAAAGCGTACCCACTTGCAGGGAACAAGCACAAGCTACGTCTACACTGGTAAGCAAAATGAGACACATCCTGTTCTGTATACCTGAGGACAAGGGGCTCAGTGTAGCTCGCATCCACACAGTTTAGCTATGCTCCCTTATCAGTAGGGTAGCTATCTCCGTAGACTAATGCAAGACATAGCCCTAAAGGCCAGAACACCAGTAGAGCACATATTGTATTATACATTGAAAATGTCAGTAAAAGTGACATTTGCAAGGTCGGGGTTGCAGAATACAGGGACACTCCTTTTCAAACAAAGTAGAAATTGGAAGTGGAAAACATTAATGACAATGACATACAAAATAGCTCCAAATCCTGTGACTGTTTTAACAGAAACTGGCAAAAAGTACTCCGATAAGATGCTCAATCGTTTATTGAAAATATTGCTCTTTAAAATAGTTTATTATCAAAAAGTTAAAGTTTCAATCTAAAAATTAAAGACCAAGAAAAGCCAGACTAGGTTCAGTGATTCTGGTTAAGAGAAGAAAGTGACCCATTACAAAACCCTCCTGAAACAAAAAAAAAAAGCTAGATAAAAGGGTGGTTCTAGGTAGTTGGTAGAACAGGAACTCAGGTAATTCAATAATGATCAAAGGTTATGTAAATGCAACTTCTGCAATATACACATGGCAAAGATTTCATTTTGGGCAAGAGTTCATACACCAAGTGGCAAGTTTAAGAAGTCATCATGTGTACAGTACATGTACTGTTTATATCAAGTGGCATTGTTATGGGAGCAGCAAAGCAGAGATAATGTTCCATTAATGGCCAAAGTTATTCATCCATGCATTTGCATTCAAAAGTCAAGGGCACAGGTTTGCCAGACATACAAAGGATATCTGTACTGCACAAGAGGCAGTGGGAAGGGGAAAGTGTAAGTGTTTCAGAGTCTCCAGCTTTTTTTTTTTTTATGTTTATTATCAGTGATGTGATACATGGTGCTATTTTCACAAGTGAAAGCTGCTGTTTATTACACTGAAACTAAGGTACATGTGCTAGAGCATGATCCACTGGCTAAAGTTCATATCTGTAGACTGTGGACTCACCACGACCACTTTGTTCTTTGAGGAGTTATTGATCGTGGACACATGGTTAACCAAGCAACATGTAGACTGTGCAGGACACGTAGTATGTCAGGCCAATTGACGTAAGTACTAAGCAGAAACAATGACTGGATCAATGAATTTAAGTTGTCCAAGCTTTGTTTCAAAGTTTTGAAAGGAGGTAAACAATAAAAGCTTAGCAAAATGCTGCAGTCTAAAGAACACTATGATCATTTCAGAGATAAATGTTACACAGGAAACAAAAGGTGGGGACGACCTTTGTCAAGCTTTTGTGAAAATGGATACAAAAGGAAATTTAAATGACTAACAAAACTGGGAGATAATAACAATGAACAAATGAGTTAATGAAAAATAAATTAATTCTCATAAGTCATGCTCTGCCAACTCAGAGGCAGGAGAAAGAATAAGAAAAAAATTTAAGAGGCAATTTCAATGTAGAAGAGATTGTGTCTTTGGAGCAGTCATGAACTAAAAATCAAGAACACCCAAAATATTCTGCACCCATAAGACTGGATGATTTTATTTTGCTTTCTTCCTCTGAGGCAGGGTAAGCTAGCATGAGGTTTCAAAACAAGGAAGTCTTTGGTGTTTTTGATATTGACTCCCCCTCAGTTACCTCTATCTAGGATGAAGTTGTTGACCATATAAAGACCTAGTCTGACAGGCCTTCAGGAATCATTATTCTGCACAAAGTTATCCACCTTAAGAAGAAAAAACATTTTCAAACATTCCACTTCCTTTTGAGAGCCACCATGCAACAAACTTGTGAGAGTCCAACTTCAAAAGAAATAAATGTTCTTTCTATATTGAAACAGATTTTTCCCTCCCAGGTCTCTGGTCTGCTGAAGGATCTAAAAATACTTTTTTTCCTCAAGCCCATTTCTGAGATGCACCTGTTAACTTTAAGATGTGTGTATCTTATGTATCCCAGTGGATGTGCTTAAGATCAAGAAAAAAACCCAAAAAACCCCCACACTGACACTTTGGAAACACCATGATGCCAGCTAATACTAATTGGATGATTAAGCTGAAAGCATGTTAAAAAATAAGTCTTCAAACTTTTGTAACAGTAGAAACAACCAGGAAACAGTATGGAAGTATTCTCGATTTTAAGAAGCCCACACAACTCACGACAAAACCATTACTTCATATCTTCCCTCTTTATCTATGAGCTCAGCTAGCCAGCCAAAGAGTTATAGTAAAACAATTTGTCTATGCCCATTTCTCAGAGTTGGTTCTTTGTTTCCCAGAAACCAAGTAGTTACTATATTCCTCTGGGGAATTTTGGGGAATTTTGAGGAATTTTCCCCCGGGGGAAATGACTATCTTTCAGCCAGAAGTTCCGTTAACTACATAACTAGAAATAAGAAACTGTCACAGAGCATAGTTATGCATGACTGGACTATTAAGACTTAAACTCAAAAACTGAACTGAAACTGAGCTGGTCCACTGTGGAAGTCATATGTTGGGCTACTCCAGAAGCCAGGATAGCTTTTGTGTATATATACACATATATATAATGTCTAGAAGCATACAGAACCTGAGACACAAATATATTTCAAAAATGGATTTAGAGCATGTTTGAAACGTGAAAATAGAGTTACTGATGCTATGAAACAGACAGCATTTCCCGGCATTCCGTGGATTGCAAAGCATTTAGTTTTGTCATAAAAGAGAGAGTAAGGAATATAAAACAAATTTCAGAAGGCTTCCCTGAACTTTGTCTAATTGGTTGAAAACATTGGACTTCACTAATATGTCTTAAGCTTGTTTTCAAGTGTTTTTTTACATGTTGCATCCATAAGTACCTTGAGAAAAATATTCTTTCAACACAAAACACAATCAATTTCTTATGTTAGTAAAAACTAAGTTGAACAGATTGCACAGATTGAATTCTTTTAGAAACTTGGGAAAGGTCTTATGGCAGCAGAGTCCCATAGTGTACCTAAAGAGAAAAAAAAAGTTTTAAAATTGGTCAGTTAATCCCAGGACAACTATTTTATACGGATGACATTTGTTACATGTCAAGAGCTGTAGCCAGGTTCAGAGTATTCCCTCAGGCATGTACTAACGTAGCACATAATGTCTCCAGGAGAGCCTCCAAGAATCACATAGTATCATGGGCAGTGGCAAAACCAATAGAAATAAGCAAGCCGTGGACTATTACGCTAGTTAGAAAAAGACTGAGGGAGAAAAACTTGTCATTGCAGGGCTATGTTACATATATGACAAATAACGTTGTGGTATTTCAAAGGACCAAATTACACAACCATGCGCGTGGAGTACCATATTTTGCATCATGCAGGAATATCACATTTTAAGGGATAACTATTTATCTTTAGGAGGCTATACTGAAGCAGCTAAATCTTCCTCCTCCTGAGATACAAGACTGTTTTAAGACACACAGTAAGGTACAAACAAAATCCTGATGTAGACCAGGATGATCTAAGCAAACAAACTGCCCTTTCGCAGGTTATCCAGTTTGCAGGACCTACTTTTAAATGGTTAATAAATTCCACTTTGGTTGGTGTATTTTGATTTTTATTTCTCTAGTTAGTCTATGCATTTCCATTACTAATATGGGCACAAGACCTGCATATAGCTGCTGAATTTTGGTAGGTATGGATAGCTATTCTTTCAGAGTAGCACTTGAAGTTTACCACAAAAGAAAAATTTGATCTAATCAGTTAGATTCTCACTCTCACATCAAGTTCATTCAAACAGCCTATCCTCAGCATATTCTGTCTGTGATTAGAAGTAGAATTTCAGTAAACTACTAAACTACTTTCTCCAACCTGTTAGTTTTTTAAAATAATATATTTCATTTAGAGCCTCCTTCTTAAATCAGGTGAAAGTTAAGTTTCATGCCCCTGGACCACAATAACTTTTTAAACAACCAAAGTTTCTCGATTAAATTTCCTAGTAAAATCTGCAGCCCTATTTCTTTCTTCTAGTAAATCTGCTAAAAAAAAGTGTCAAATGCAAGTGAAAGTTTTAGGTCAAAGCACTTAACCACACTGTAAGTTTAATTATCTACATATTTTCAGTTAAGAATTTTTACTACATTTTCCTAAACCTACTGGTATTCTTATCCCATCCGCCTGATGTTTAAAATTCAGATTCTGAGAAGGAGGTTTTTTAGTCAGATGGTGAGGAAAGCGAGACTTTCTGCACAAGAACCTGAGAAATCATGTTCATTGTCTGTCTGTATTGGGTATCTGGCTCTGAAGCCAACACTGAAAGAAGATAAACCTCTGACTGATAAGGGTGCTGGTGAAATAGATTAGCTTGGCCTGAAAGACTGCACTGGCCACTATCTCCAGTGCAGAAAGCTTAGAAAATTGTTCATGACTGAACTGCTAAGTCTAGTAAAAACTCAGAGAAAGAGACCCTCTGTAAGGAGTGTTACTGGATGGAACTGAAAGGAAGAAATCCACTATCATGTTAAGCTTCTCCTTCTGGTATCACTTAAACATATTTACACACAGAAGGGTAGGGAAAATTCTGGTGATGAGAGAAAGAGTGAGAAGTGGCCTGTAATGTCTAGAAGTTTTAACTTGTTGACCTTACCTCACAAGAAATAACATTATGTGAACGGCTTATTAATCTGGTACTGTAAGCTTAGACAAAACATTATAAACTTATAAAACCATTGAGTACATAGAAACATTTCACTGTTTCAATGAATAGGACAACGGTATGAAATTGTCCTGCAAAATCAATACAAAAAACATTTAGCTTAGAACTGGAAAAAAATGAGTTTTACCCATAGCCCATTAGGCAGCACTAGACCTGTGCTTGTTGCTCATAATTACTTTTTCCAGCAAGCATCAACTCCTTGCTCAAATCAGCAGCCCTTTCAAAAGTAGTGAGGTAACAGTGTTTTTCTACCTCCTGCTTATTAGACATGGTTCTTGGTTACACGATGACAGCAGAACAGCAACGTCTGTCACCATCACCAGATGCCATGCTACGGTGAACATGACCAAAGGTGGTGGATCTCAGCAGCACTCAGGTATTTGCATGCAGCAGGGGTAGAACAGGGCAGGAGAGCAGGAGGTAATAAGGAGTTGTCCCTCTGAGATGGGCTGGAGGACATACACTGAACAGCTACTAAAATTGATCTTTGCATACAACCCACCACCTGGAGCATCTGGTCTTAAAGACTTCACAGATTGAAATCAAGTAAACATAGAAATAGCATTTGACAGGGACATAGTGGCCAGTGAAGTCTTGAAGGAGAAAGCTGGAGTCCGAGACCCCACTTACATTACCTCTATGTACTATACACACATTCTGCAGCATGGTAGTGATAATTCATGCTACTTTCCCAGGGGTTTGGCTGATTTTCTACCATATTAGTCATCCCCTGATTATCAAGTAGTTACATAAGCTTTCATCATCTGGGTTTGTTTTACTGATGAGTTTGTTTTAAACAGACAGTAATGCAGGATTTTGCAAACTACATTTTCTATCTCTCGCTTGGAGGTCAAAGAAATCCCATCTAGGATCCCATTATTGGGCATTCTTGACAATTCCTAGATAAAAGTCTGATCTTAAGAAACAGGGCTGATAACTCTCAACAAATTAAATCCTATTAGGTTTTAGTGGGTCAAGAGTGCCTAATTCCCCTCAGTAATAATTTACTTCATTTTTTTCTACAAATTGAATGTTTTTAATGCATTTTAAAGTTAATTGATTGTAGTGGGAAGGACTTTGAATTAGATGATAGGATTTTGAATATGCTTCTTATACAAGCTTTTAACACAGCCATCATCCCACATTTGAAGATAAATGTGAAAATATGCACACTTACCTTACAGAGTGCTTATAAGATTGCCCGAGCACTATTTTTGTCAAGAAAATTGTTTGAAAACACTAAGCCCATTAAACACAGAGTATTTACCTCAAGAAGCACTACTTCAATAAGATGTACATAACAGAAAATCTAGAGAGACATAATTATAAAAAGGCTTAAACAGAGTTTGCCACAGACATGAGTCAAAGGGAGGTAGAGTCAATATGTGTCCTAGGAAGGAAAAAAGCAGAACTTTCACTCCAGTTGTCTGGTCTGAGCGCACCAATTTACTTGCACTAAGTTGCAAGAACCATCCTGCAAGTAATACTATCCTATCTGAGGATCCATATCATTCCTCAATCTCAGACTGGTCATTTTTCAAGGTCAGGGTGTTGTAGTCTTGTAACTCCTTTTTGAAGGAAATCTCAGTCCTGGTCTTGCTGCAGAAAGCATCTAGGAACAAAACAGAGTATCATGCTTTAAAAAAAAAAAAAAGCTAAGCATGTTGCTATCTGCTGTTTTCCTTTGGATTAGCTTTCCAGCAGCTTTCTCTTTAGACAGCTTCGTGTTAGAAAGTCCTACAAGAACTATTAAATGTGACGATGTGGATACAACCTTTGACTGCGAGTCCTAAAACACAGATTGCTGAAAGCAATTGATGGAGTTGGAAAAGCCTCACTTTAT
>NW_010518251.1:78926-95991 GCF_000687285.1 Phaethon lepturus | reverse complement strand
CCTAAAAATCAAGAACTGGCAGCTCCCCAATCCATTAGAAGTCAGGCCCACTAAAGTGGGATACACATACCTTTGACCTCATCTTCCATTCCTATATTTTTTTATTCAAATATGTTATGCTATCAAACATGTCAAATATAATTATGATCTCTCAGGGCAATGTAGGAAGAAGGTTAGTGTTAAAGCATAACACTAATGAACCATTTCTGCAATGTATTTTCAAAGTCAAATTTTTGACTATCACTGCTTCTTGCTTTTCTCACCTGTAAGCTCAATATCTTTTTCCCTGGGAAGAGTTTACTTTATCATATTCAAGCTTCTCAGGTAGAAAGCAATACATATGTGAAAATGGTTACACAATAACCAGGTCTTTAGGGGTTAAACAACCAGAAGATCATTAAGCTTGTACTTTTCTCTAGGGATCATCACTATAAAGTCTTTATTGTCCTTGAGAATATTGGCCATTTACACAAAGCCAGCATACACCCTCAGGTGAGGTAGGCAAGTCATTTTAGAAGATGACTGTTTCAGAAATGCATTGCCAAAAATGAAAGAGTCTTCAAAGGACTGAGTGCTTTTAAAAACAAAATAACGCTCCCTTCTCCTCCCTGAATATATGCATACATTTGGACTAGAAAGCTTCAGAGGTTTTTTTCTGAAAAAATATAACTGGAAAATGTTACAGACTCTCTTGGGCAGCTTAAGTTACCGCATGTGTTTCAACTGTTAGTCATACATTCCGATCAGAAGCGTAGGAGTCCCAGTGAAGGAATCCCAGCTGTAGCCAAGAGAAGATCCGAGATGTTTTGCTTTGTTTCTAAATAAAGCAGCACCCAGGAAATGGTTAGGTTTGGGGTTTATGTAAAGCACAGACTCTGAAAAACAAGCTAGGAAAGATTTTTGCTCACTCTATAAGAAGATAAATTTAGGAAAAAATCCTGCCACCAAAGGATTTATGTAAATATTTGTTAGCATGCAAGTTAAAAATAGTTCATTGTAATTCCATCTGTACTAACATGTTTAAAGGTTCATATGACATAAAATTGACCACATACCCTGAGCACAACATCCAGCATCAGATTTGAATTTCCAGACAAGGAGAGACAGAATCTGTTACCCAATACCAGTTTAGCTGCAGCCACGTGCAGTGAGGACGGTCAACCATGTATTTTTTATACCCTATAACACCTGAAATAGACACAGACTGCTAGAGCAAATATACGTCTAAAGATAACATGTGGATTCTTCCTGGAATAATATGTTGAGCACTGCAGAGTCAGGGTTCAAACAGGCTGTGTTTTTCTTCCTTCAACTCCTCTTGCTTGGATTTTAACAAGCAATCCAAAGTTAAAAATAAAAACAATAAAAGGCAAGCTTAATTAAACTATGAGGACATGTTAACTCAGATTACTTTGAGCAAATGCGCCTCTTGCCAGAACCTCTACAGGTCTGTCAGTTACATGGGTCCAAGGGAAAACTGGTTCTTGGAAAAGGTTACAAAGAAACTACCTCAGCTGGGAAAGGGAACATGTCCATGAATTGGAGGAAGTGGAAAGACAGAGCCCTTGTTTCCAGGAGAGTCCATTCAGCAGGCTCTGAGCTCCCGTGCGGCTGCCTTGGCTCACATCACACTTGCTTTTAGGGGTCGCTGTTATGGGACACCTCTCCAGGCACCGCTCGCTATGAGTAGAGTCATGTCAGACTCTCTCTTGAACCAATATCAGGAGGACGAGGGACAGCCTGAGTGCCACCTGCCAGCTCCGAGTTTTGGTTGAATCCCTTCCCCAGGGGAAGAGGAGCACCTGCCATCAGTCTAGCAAGAGCAGAGCACAGGACTTTGTCAAAGAGTCCTTAAGCTTGAGCAGCTGTGTGCTACAAAGACCATTTTGCCCAAATCAACAAAGCATGGGGGAAAGGTCTGTTAGCCTTTAACATTCTACCCCTTACAGCTTAGTTGCCAATGCCTTCAGCTTACTCCTCAAATTTTTAAGATTTCAGGAGATTGCAAGATGAAAAATTTTGGCAGGTGCTCCCAGAAAGATCACTGGCAGTTTTGGAGGGACCATGCCTCTGTCCTCTCTTCAGGATGCAGAGTAGAGCTACAGCAAAGCTCAACATAGAAGGTCTTCATGAGGGGCAGGCTACAAACTGCATTAAAGAAAGGCAGCAAAGCAGGCTGTAACAAACAGGTAAATCTGTGCTGGTGAATCTCCTTGTGACCTCAAATAATTAAAATCTCTACAATAAAATTGGAAGTCCAAAAAACTCATAATCATCTCAAAATGGCTTTCTAGTACCTGCTATCATCCTAGTTATATCTGTTAATTTTGTTAATTAGCAAATTAATAGTTAGTAACTATAGGAATTGTTGAGCTCATCTAAAAGAAACCGGAAAGCTTGTAGATAGGTTTGGAGCTGCTTCTGAAGGAGCTTTGGTTCAGCTTTTCAACTAACTTTTTTCATTTTACGAATGTATAACCAATAATGTCAAATTGAGCAAGCAACTTCCCTTTCCCACTCTCACTGCCAGTCAATCCCCTAAAATTCAATTGAAAACTTTGTTTAAAACAGACTGTATCAAGTACAAAATTCACAATTAATTCAGCTATCCCTCTGTAGGAAAGAAATAATTAAAATGTAAAATTTTTTACTCAGAGGAATAAACAAAAGATATTTCAAAAATTTTAGTCAAAAGAACATGCCAGATTCCCATAGTTATTTCAGTTGAAGCTTTTTACACAATACAAAAATATATTGTTTAACATATTAAGAAAACACAATTTAAAAGGAAAGCTTTCCAGTGTTCTCCAAATAAGCAAAGAATGCAAGTGCTACTTGATTTTTTTCCTGGACATTTCTCAAGAATGTACTCTCAATTTCTTCTGTTAAAAAGAAGTCAGATTTTTCAGCCAGGTCCTGATAATATCAAATTTAATTTTCTGCCCTCCCTCAAGTGAGGTCTAGAGTAATGCCTGTGAAAAACAAATATTTGTGTAAGATTACTGGATTTATCCCAGTCATGTTTAACACTTTTCCAGAATCTAACAGGTAGAAATATCAGTCTCTTTATTTACTTATAGTCTTCAAACTAAATTAACAAGCTGTTACATATCAGACTGTAGGCTGCACGTTCTCAGACTGTGCAATTTCAGCAAACAGTAAGGATACCAACCTCCGGGTGACACAGAACCTTCAAAGAGTTTAAGGATTTCCAATTCTAAATAATTGATCTTTCAATTACTTGGTTACTCGATTTAATTACTCGAATCACTGAAAAAATTACTGAAAAACTCAAAATACATGGCTGACTAAGCCCCCAGTCTTGCATCAGCTATTAGGACATGAAGACAGATTTGTTTTATCAAAAAGTAGCAATTAAAAAAAATGCAAGTACTACATTTATATTTCCATGCCACAAGTACGATTCCTTTCCTCAGATGTATACATTCAAAAGTATGATTAACGTCATAGTGCACCCTTAGTAAGTTTACTGTCAATATTAAACTGGGAAGTACCGTTGACTCCGTCAAGGGACAAGATGTCTTGCAGAGGGATCTGTATAGAATGGATCATTGGGCAATCAATGAGATGAAATTTAATAAGTCCAAATGCCAGATTCTGCACCTGGGACAGAGTAACACCAGGCACAAGTATAAATTGGGAGAGGAGTGGCTGGAGAGCAGCTCTACAGAAAGGGATCTGGGAGTTGACAGGAGGCTCAACACGAGCCAGCTGTGTGCCCTGGCAGCCAAGAGGGCAAACCCCATCCTGGATGCATCAAGCACAGCAGAACCAGCCGGTCAAAAGAGGTGATTATCCCACTGTGTTCAGTGTTAGTGAGCCCTCACCTCAAGTGCTGTGTGCAGTCTGGGCCCCTCAATTCAAGAAGGATGTGAAGGTCCTTGAATGAGTCCAGAGGAGGGCAACAAAACTGGTGAAAGGGCTGGAAGGCATGTCCTGTAAGGAGCAGCTAAAGGACTTTGGGTTTGTGTAGTTTGGAGAAAAGGAGGCTGAGGGGTGACCTCATTGCTCACTACAGCTTCTTGAGGAGGGGAAGTGGAGAGGGAGGTGCTGAGCTCTTCTCCCTGGGATCCAGGGACAGGACACATGAGAATGATTCAAAGCCACACCAGGGGAGGTTTAAGACTGGACATTAGGAAACATTTCTTTACTGAGAGGGTGATCAAACACTGGAACAGGCTTCCTAGAGAGGTGCTCAATGCCCCAAGCCTGTCAGTGTTTAAGAGGCATTTGGACAATGCCCTTAATAACATGCTTTAACTTTTGGCCAGCCCCGAAATGGTCAGACAGTTGGACTAGATGATCATTGTAGGCCTCTTCCAATGGGATCTATTCTACCAGACCAATTAAAATATCATTTAATAACTAAAAAAGGCAGCCAGTGAATTCAAACACCAGAAGATAACCAAGTTTTCCCCATGCAGACCTAACTGACCTCTCTGGGTTTACACAGTATATAACATGACTGATTAGCATGAACACACTGTGCAAGATAAAAGGGATCATGGGCCAGTTGTAGTATGGAGGAATTAAGGTGGAGTTTGTGGGGGTTTTTAAAGCTAGGACCTCTTCCTCATGCAGGGTAAAATCATTCTGTCTAATCAGTGATTTAGCAAGGATGGTGCAATTCAAGGAAAGGTTCTCATATTTACCAAGTTCACCCAGCCACCCAAGAAGAGACTGTATGTAATTATAGCCATCCTTTTGACTAACGCTTCACTATGCTTCACAATCTCCTTTCTCGTTCTGAATATGCCATTCACAAGCCCCTACCTTTTTCTGAGCACTTCTAATCAGTTTTCCCATTTTTCCTGCATACATCAGCCTTCCACACATTTACCCATTATTCTTGCTGCCTGATACCATCTTTACTATTTAAGAGTCTTTAAAAAACTCATGCAGTGAAAACTGACAGCAAAGCAGCAGACGAGCAAGTCTTTGAGAGACCAGTGCTGTAGCCACTGGTGACAGATGTAGGAGGAAACTGGTCTTTCCCTTGCTGCTTCCCAACTACTGGAGAGAGGCGATAGGTGCACCTGAAGGTTTTACCGGAGTAATTGAACTGACAGAGAGAAGCTGCTGAGTAACTCGCATGGTGCGAGGGGTGTTTTTACTGCCTGGCAGAGGCACAAGACCAACAGATAGGAAGCTGAAGCAGTGAGGTTGGCTTGATGCAGAGAACACACAGCAGAGTTCAGACCTGTTAACCAAAGTACACTCACTGCCACAAAGAAGTGACGCTGACCTGGAGAGAATGATCTCCAAAGCAGCAAAGCCAGAGTTTTGCAAATAAGATTTTGAGCAACTTTCAGTTACTGAAAGCAGAACGGTAAGATTAAGTACGTAAGACAAAAAGCAAAGCATGGAAATGAAGACCAAGTATTACGTGGCCTGGTTGAACAACTAACACGCTCAACAAATTGCAGATTACTTTCACTTCTATTTGAGGTCTGTTTGTTCACATCACAAGCTCCTGGTCTTTCACTGACAAAAGGCTAGAGTACTGAAGACTGAACCCTCTTTTCCTGCATGGAATAACATCTACTATTGTAGAAGAATCAGAACAACATAAAAAAATCCCACATATACTCTAATGACACTATGCTAAAAATCAAGCATTTGGCAGATTGGCTGACCGATAATAGAGGCCAAAATATTTCTATTGAATAGCACACAGAAGGAAAAGGCTTGACAATATTAATCTAACTTTTTAGTCACAGGCAGCTTGGGGCACTTGGCCAGAACCTCTCTCTCACATAAGTTTCAGTAGTGTTGTGGCCAACTACTGTTCTGTGCCATAAAAGTTTCAAGTCTCTGATGAATGGCAGTAAGTTAATTACAAGCAGGACAATATTTTTCATGACCTAAGATCCATATTTGTAATAGAGCACAGAGGACTTCAGCACTTACTCACTGCAAATGGATAGTGACTCCCAAGTGCCTCAGTGTCCCAAAGCTAGGGGATCAAACAGAGATGTATCACCATATCACAGTTCACATGGTCAAGGAAATAAATCCTTATTTATGCACCCTTTCTCTGTTGATCTTTCCCATTCTGCTGTTTAAAAAGTACACAAGTCTTTTTGAGAATACATTTCTACCCCTTCACATCTAGTTTTCACATCCTATACTGAATAGGGATTGCTTGTTAGGGGACATACCCAACACCCAGCAGAGCCAATACTGATTCGATTCCTAAAGCTGATATAGTAGTCAAACATCAAACCTGAACAGCATTTAAGATCTCCCTCCTTATAACACTGTAGACTATTGGCATGGCGCAGAGAGTTTGGACATTCCCACTCCTCATAATTTACAGCAGGTTTCACGTCAGACTCTTTATACTGTAAATGTGGCCTACCAGATACGATGGGACTACAATGTTAAGAGCTATACCTGGACCTCTGGTGAGGCTCAGACTCTCATCCTCGTTCTAACTTCGGAACAAAGGTGGTTTCCTGACTCAGTTAAAAGCGACACCCTTGCTCTTGTAGGTTAAGGAAGTCATAGACATAGTCTCAAGTCTAAAACTAGACTAATCCCTAGATTCTTCCATTGCCATTTAAACTTTAGTTCTGTTTCCATAAGCTTGCAAGCATCCTTATAGCAATCAACAAGATTATTTACCTATACAAAGTATATCTACCAGTATTTATAGGATCAAAAGCTATTTTATTTCCAAAATTTTAATTTATCTTAGTTTATGCACTCACTGGTTAAGATCTCCTGTGCACAGAACTCAGAAACTATTTAGTTGCTAAATTCCCTGCTTCAAAGATATAGTCCTGTAACCTTCACGTCTCCATTAACAATGCAAGACAATGGAATTCATGAGTGTCAGGAAAATCATACCAAATACTATTAAGCCAGCAAAGATTCTTTAAAGTTAAAAAGGTTAGGCTAGATTTCTTAAAATCCTGTTGATCTGATGAGAAAGCATACCCTTTACAGCAAACAAAAAAATTCTAACAAAGTAAGACTTTTCGTCTACCTAGAATGTAATGATTTCCTCAAGCAGTTTGAAACAAGAAAAGTTGACCCACAGATAATTAGTCCAGGGCTCACAATAAACCTGTTTTGCACAAATCAAGGTGCTAAGTGAAAGCTTATGTCCTGTAAGATAGTTACAGCACTTAATACCATAAAAAAGCTGTTAGGATAATGTCTACTGAAAAGAAATGCAGGTTTCAGGAGAAGCTCTAAGAAAATTCCTTTTATTTTGTCCTTAAAATAGATGGAACACACTAATTTTTAAGATCTCATGTTTACACTTACAGCACAAAAGTCTAGCAGAGTACTTCACATGGATTTGGGAGATTTAGATCCTGTTACCACACGAGGTACTGCTCTTCTAAGTGGCATCAAGGAAAGCACTTTTGCAACCCCACACCTTGGGATCTCCATTTTTAAAACAGAATTATGGTATTTGCCTCCATAAAGGAGTTACTCATAAGTTACTCATAAAGGAGTAACTCATAAGTTACTGAGAGTTACCGACAGAAAAGTAGTAAGCAATATTTTTATGAAGAAATAAGTATATGTTCCTTTTAAAGTGTTAGATGTGCATCAGATTTGCTTTAAATATTGATTTTAAAATAACTATCCTTCTCCTTTGCTTGGGTTTCAGTCTTGTCAGACCACAATGAAATGAGACTTGGTCACCACTTGGCTGTAACATTTCAGCATGTAAAAGAAACACAAACCGAATGCAGATCTGATTTTCTTTTTAAAAAATAACTTGCCAGAGTTCCCCTGTAAATTATAACACCATCTACATTTAAAAAGTTCATTTCCCCTTCTGCCTTCCAGATCCCAGTAACTACGATCCCTCTAATATTAGGTGATGGGGTTGTCTATCTCCCAAGACAGATTTATTTCGTATGTGTCACTGAACACATCATCATTTTCAAACATAACTGGAGCTTGAGCACAAAGCCACATAGTACCAAAGAAGGAGCTTATTTCTGAATAACTGTGTTGAAGAAGGTCCCTTCACAGCAGTAAAGCTTACACTTGGTAATAACTAGCTGCATAACCAAGTCTCCAAAGCAATGATCTCATTTTCAAGGGCTCTGCTTTCTATTACCAGACCTGGGGTCCATTCATCCATATCCATGGATTGCACCAAGTCTTAAAAAAATCCTGTAGAATACAGCTTTTTAAAGGCTGCTGTAGGTGCTAAGTTTTTCTGACAATATTAACAGCACTAACACATGCAGTTGCGTATGTTTCTCCCATCCATGGGATGAAGCACCTGCAAACTCCAGCAGCACATCTAGCAAGCTCTCACAAGATAAAGCCCTCAGCATCTAAAAGGTGGCAACACACCAGCAAGTCATCCTGTACACCCACATCCATGTGCACAACTGGCCTTTCATTAAATGCACTAAACTGATAGCTTTTAACAAAAGCTCTTTGATTTATGCAGAAATAAATCCAAAAGACAAATAGAAATACAGGTTGCTGCATCACTCTACCCTCCCTAGATCCTGAAGGGGAACAGCCATTACTCTGTCTCACCAAAATGGTGTTACTCTTAGGAGGCATGGAGCTGATTAGGGTTACATTGCAACAGTCACTGTCCTCAGGGCCCTGACATGGACATGAGAAAATACAGTCCTCTTCTCCAGGAAAAATTACTGTTTAAATACAGCTGAGAGCAGCCACAGAAAAATAAAAGAAAACAAGTTTGAAGTCTTCCAATAGCTTGTGAACAGGGCTTTCATAAGTTACAGACAACCACTCCTCAGCTTCTGATGCACATACGCAGTGCTTTGTATCACTAATCTCAAGCGAGGATGCTGAGCCAAAGTGAATACCTTGGATGATAAAGCTAGGACTTTGCAGTTTAACCTCCAGATCCATCCTATCTGGGAGCTTTCAAGCTACACCCTAAAAAAAACATACGCAAAATAGTTAAGAATTGTCTTACTATTTGATCCATAATGAAGTCTACTACTGATTTAACCTCTAATACAGCAGGCTGCAAACAAGGGCCAGCTGGCCCTCGAAGACAGTTATATCTGGCTACTACATGAACACAAATCCGGTGACTCCAGACATACTTAAAGCAGAGTGTAACATTTGTTCCAGAAAATTTAGGAATCAGTATCAAAGACTGTAAGACTTCCAAGAGTATTGTTTCCCAGTTACCACCAAGAGATTAGCAATGAGGACTCAAAAAATAACAAACTGAGTGATATGGCTAAACTCACTCGGAAATGGTTTCTCAATATGTGACCCGTGCTTAAAATACAAACCTTGTTAAGGGAATTAACATAAAGAATTTCTGAAGTGTTTTCCAGATGTTTGCAGTAATAAACAGAAAATCCCTTATGGTCCATTAAGGGAAAAAAAAAGATGGTATGATACTATTAATCTCCTTTGTTTAAAAGGAAAGGGAGAGAAAGCATCCAAGAAGTGTCTGTGCTTAAGTTTAAAATAGATGCAAACACTAATTTTATCACTTCAAGAAGCCAGAGACTGATGATTTGTATGTGCATGAATTTACTTAATAAACAAATTAAATGGTCACCAAACAGTAAATTCTGGGAAAAAGCCATAAAACCCAGCAGAATGTACAAGTATAGGCCAAGTCCACTGAGTACTTTCATTATTTTACAGTACTTTCAAAGGAGAAGGAAAGAGACACCTTTGAAAAACTGAGACTTGTAGTAAGATCTCCCACATGAAACATTTCAACTTCACACTTTGAAGCTTTTGTTTCAAGTAGATCCATTTTTTTCAGGTTAAAATGATTAAGTAACCTCAAAACAGAAGGAAATATTACATTGTCTTGATCAGAAGTTTTCTTTAAGTAAAATGTTAATAACTGACACGCAATGACACCTAACGCTGCCCAGTGCCAGACAGCACACGAGAGGGGGAGGAAGAGGCATCATTAGCAACCGCAGCAGCGCCCAGAGACTCCCATCACCCCGAGCCCTATGTATATTTCTTCTCCTCCTCATCCTCTCATGAGTCACCCTTTCACAACAGCCGTGAGGAGAATAAGAGTTAACCCTACATTTCACTATCCTGTGCCTGATTATGATGGATCAGACTAGAGGGATGCCTCCTCCCTTCGCCTAGTCAGCCCTTTACTCTGCAAGGATTCCCATTAAAACCTCAGGGGGCTTTTCAGCAATTAACACAGTGGGAATGGTGGTAATCAGCCCACAACAGGGTCATGCAACAGCCTATTTACCTATAATCATACAGTGCAATTGTAATCATTAATAGAAAGCTTTGGAAAGGTTTGAAAGCTTTCCAAATCTAAAGCTTTCCAAGTCTCTCATAAGGCTGTGATTGTGTGCAGCTCCTGCCTGGGAATCCCTACAAAGCTGCAATAGCACCTGAACTGGCCTGTTAAAGCATGACAAGGAACAAACATGAAACACGTTGCCCTCCAATGCACTAGCTGCAAACAATTATCTAGAGACTCTCATCGCCTTCAAGAGACCTCATGCAACCCCCATTTACCCCATGTCTGTTTTCATCTATATCATCAATAAAGTGAGCCACTGGCATATATTTTGTCCTTAGACCTTTGTTTGCAAACATCCAAGTCTGAACAAGACCTCATCATGTGTTGTGACCCACCCCCAGCCGCATCCTAAACCAAGCTCCAGAGGAATTCTTGGAAGTATTTTATTAGCGTAGATGTACCTATATTGAAAATATTTATCTGAAAGTTTTCAATACTAAAATAGCGATGACAAGAAAGAAGAAACTAGTGGTCTTGTACCTACCAATTCAATGTTTTGAAAAATAGAAGAGGTGCTTGTTAACTGATTTGAAAAGGAATAAAAATAGTATTTGTTGCAAAGGGAGGAGAAAAAGGTTGTATTTCCCATAGTCAGGCTTATTGATTAGACTTCTAAATACATTATAAAGCTAAAAGCTATATTTACCAGCTGCCACATATTTGCTGACTCTGCAGGTCATTTCAGACAGCACAGCTTATATCTTTACCATAGAAGGGCCCATTTTCAAGGTCACTGGAACTATTTCTGTTGAATACTGCATCTGCACGTGCTAAATCCTGGATATTACACTATCGACTTACGACTTTTTCAGCTTGACTACATTGTGTTCACTGAAATTTATATGCTTTGCTTCAGTGCCCTTATTGGAACTATTCAGCAAGAAGAAAGTTCTGGATGAGTTCTGGAAACATCTACTTGTATAATAAAGCACAACTTCTCTCACGTGCATTTCAGCTGCTTTTCTCTGCTAGGTAAGGAATTATCAGAGCAGAGCTGTTTCATGAGGTCCCTCCCAGGCTTGACTCCCCACTGCCTTTAAGGACACAGAGGGGAACAGACTTTTGCTGGCAAGCACTATACTTAAAACAATAACAAGAGTGTTACTCTTACCTGACAAATTCATATTACTGACTCCACCACACTCTGATTTTGAAGACTGCAACAAACCCACAATTTCCTCCATTCACAGGAAGGAAGGACCATCTAACCAGAACCTTCCAGCAACTCAAACCAGGCAACACTCTGGCATTAAATCCAATATAAACCAAAGCACCTGCTTGTGCCAGGTCCCTGAAGACACCTGTAGCCTGTGATTGCCCTGAGTGGCCTTAGCTGGGACCCTGACCCATACATCCCTTCCTACCATCCAGGGCTCTATTTAAACTCAAACCCAGCAGCCAGGTCTGATCCTGTCTAGACCATTTCCACCCTGTCCAGGACTGTTTATAGCTCCTGTTACAGCAGCCAGTTCTGCCCTGTGTGTGTGTGTCCCCACTCCCCTCTGATTAATTGGCAGGGGGATAAGGCTTGTATTCCAACCATTAAAACTCAGTCTCTTTAATCAGCTAAAATGAAGTGTCACTATCAATGTCACTGCTCTATGCGAGTGCTTAGAGACTGATCAAATCAATTCTTTCTCTTTGGTGAGCTACACAGAGTGACTTTTTGAGATCTTTTACTTGTAATAATTCTGCTTAGACCTTCAGAAGAGGGGCTGTCATGGACTTCAGAAATAGAAACATACATTCCTCCCTGG
Source organism: Phaethon lepturus (assembly GCF_000687285.1). Taxonomy (NCBI): domain Eukaryota; kingdom Metazoa; phylum Chordata; class Aves; order Phaethontiformes; family Phaethontidae; genus Phaethon; species Phaethon lepturus. The sequence continues at coordinate 83,946 of NW_010518251.1, read as the reverse complement.
AGGAGGTGAGGAAAGATGAAAAACCTTGCTACAAGGAAAACTTTCAATAAAATTATGCACAGTTTTTCCACTATTATCTGCTCCATTCCTGTGGGCTGGTACAATCTCCCATAGGCAGATACAATCAAGATTTTTCTTTTCAGCTCCACAGTGTAAATGATAGGGCAGAAATGGGCTGTATGTTGACTTAGAAACATTAAATCTGCTCCAGTCACATGATCTGCACATCACCATACAGCCCTCACTTCTTTCCCTGTACCCTATCTCAAGATTGCATCTGGATCTACCTTGTGCAGATGTTTCCCAGGGGTTAAGATGTTTTGTATCACTGGTTGATATATAATATGCTGTCAAATGGCAGCAATTTGGCTATTTTGCCTGAAGTCAAGTTGGTTACAAAAATTGCTCTGCTTCAGAAAATTCTTGACACACCGATTTATTATCTCATTATGTTCCTACTCTCTTTAGAGATAATACAGTCACATTAAATCCTCATTAATGTTACAATTAAGAAAAAAATTAAACCCTCATCCTACATCTCTCTTTGTTTCTTAAATAGCTCATGTCCTAAACAGTTTAATTTTTATCTCATGTACTTGTCAACTAATCATCTTTGAGTAGTAAGGAGAACTGAACAATGTTTCTGATAAAGCTTATTAAACAGATGGGCTTTCCCTTGGGAGGTAAACCACAGAAATGCTTTTATAAAAAGTGCCTTTTCTGAGAGGGAAGGTAGGATGGAAGGAGAGCAGGAAAAAAATTATAGTATTGGGAAATAATTAGTGAACATACATGTGTCCAGTTTTACAAGAGAATTGAGACTAAACAGTATCACAGGAGTCACAAACTTCATTTCTTTGCAACTTTTATGTGGAGGCCAGTCACTTTATTAACTCCCGGCTGATAACATGTACATGTGCATTTTTTGTTACCGAGAGATGCACAACTTCCATCATAACCCTGGGCAGAAACTACTGCAGGTTGATTTGAGTTTGGAAGGGAGATCTATTTGAGAAAATCCCTGCATACATACACTTATATAACCTGTCACCTTCCTGCACAAGTAACTCTTCCTCCCCTTTTTCATCTGTGCTGCCCAACAACATGCTGACTTGGCCAGCATGTACATGCTTATGGGTTATTACATGTCATCATTGGTTTGTCTACAGTGCATAAAGGCATGATTTGGCCAACTACTTCATCCACAGTCATACTATGACTGGCTCTTTGGAGGCCAGCCCACTACACCAGGTATCCAGGGAAAACCAACGTGGTCCACAGCTGAACTTCACTCAGAGCTGTGGTCAGTGCCACAGAACAATCAGGTGGGCAGACTCACAGCACTTCGGCTGACAGCCATCTTCAGCATACAGGCAGACCCTTCAGACAGTAAAGATGAAAGCCTGCTGCACACTCCCACAAGTTGCTGAGCCCAACAGGGAATATCCACAGACGGGATGAAAACAGATCCAGAAACCTACTATCTCTTCAAACAGTATGACTCATGGCAAAAAAAAAAAAAAAAAAAAAAAAAAAAGACTCTGGGATCTTGATATCCCATACCCAGAAGCATCCTTCTCCCAGGACACAAAATATGCCTAGCTGATACACAGATACTTCTTTCTGTGAAAGTGAAAGTATGGTTTGTCATTTCAGTAATGTGTCATAGTCTGAATTACCTTTACTTGTGCCTTGAGCAAATATCTTTCTGACAGTCATCTGTGACCAAAGAAGAGACAGTCATGAAAATCCACATGATCATGCAACTTTTTTTGTAGGTTATGGGCTATTTAGTGGGTTTTATCTTCAGACCTGAGCTTACTGAATGAGTACATCATCCTCAAAATCCTCTTATAATTGTGATGGAAAATATCTGGGAAAAAATGTAAAAGCATCAGTATCGTTGAGCAAACAGAAACAACAGAAAGCAAATTGCTAACTTCTTGTTGCAAGAACTTTTTGTTCTTGTCTTTGTCAACTTTTTCACCTCATTTCCCATGTAGCAATCAATCTTCCCTAGTACATACTATTTTAAACTTTTACGTACTGGACGTCCTGCTTTATGTATATCGGGTTGTGAGCCTTAAAATCCTTGATTCAGTGGAGCACAAACAAGTTTTTAATTTTATACACAGAAAGTGAAAATTAACCTTACCTTTAGGATACTTTGGAAATAGAAGGTGAGGGAGGAATGGTAAAGAAAAGCCATTTGCCCAGTTCCTAGTTGCTTTGAATGGTATTGAGTTAATGACTTAAAAAATTTTATTATACGGAAAAACACAACCCTTAGTTTTTACATAGAACAACATCAGGATATTCTATGAACTCTAACAGACTTGAAATAGCACATTGTCTTCCCAGAATTAATTTTTTTGCCTACTAAATGACTCCCTGCATAATGAACTACAGACACAATGGGTTTTTCATGGGGTCTAAATCTGCATAAACATAACCATCTTTCCAAACAGCATTCAAACACACAAAAACCTTGAAAATACAGTATTGATCAGTTTAATGTCCCCAAGTCTTAATTCTGGAGGAAAATAGCTTAAATCCCCCATCACCTAATCAGGCAGCAAGCCCGCTGCTATTGAAGGAAGAGGTGCTGGAGTTAAGCTCTGCTGGCATTTGCTCATGAAAGCTTGGGGAAGAGGAAATGATGAAAAAAGGCCCCTCTGGGATAAATAGTGGAAACATCTCCTGAAGTAATAAAAACACCACATCAGGGTGTTTCCAGAATAACTTGAGATGATCTTCAGCCAGATGCAGTGTACCAGGACGAAAGGCACGGCCTGTCAACAAGAACAGACACAGAGATACTTTCACCTGAGCTGCCGTTCTGGCTCATGTTACGGAGAAAGGGTTCACGGACAGATCTTTTTACATGCAGAGCATCTGCTTTGAATCTTTTCGGGCATAGCACAATTTATATTAGGCCAGAGATACAAATAAGCCAAACAGGGAGATTAGAAAGCAAGTTATCTGGCACAGATTTTCATTGGTGTGAGGCCCTGAGGACCAGCAAGGATTTGCCACAATAGGTTGCTGACAGCTTTTCTTCTGCAGTGTATTGTCCTGGCTCAGTAGCACAAGGTCAGACTGAATGTCTTTTTGCTGCCCTTCTACTTCTCCTAGGGATCAATTGCTTAGAAAAGTATCCCTTTACTTGACAGGTTTGTAACGCAAACAAAAAAATCCATCCTGCTTGTGATTATTGGACCAATTGCTTAGGAATCAAACAGCAGAAGACTAACGGTGTCAGTCACCGAGCCACCAACCACATGAACGTACACTTAAATGCACATGAATGATAGCTGCCTGGGTATCTGGATAGCCTGGAACAATAAATGAATGAACCATATTTTTTTTTTTTTTAATCTAATACTCACACCTCATTACACAATTAGCAATTGATTCCTTCTCCTTGCAGAAAGCAAGCCAGGATAATTAACTGCAGCAAGAACTTCACACACACCCCCCTGTATGCAAAACCTCAAGTCATTCTGCAGAACAACATCTACAGTCAGTGTGATGGAAAAGGAGACAGTTGCTTGGAGATTTTAAACCTGTTGACAAATTACAGCTATCTTTGTACATTCTCAAGATGAGCATTTTAAGGTTGACACTTTTATGTATACAATAAAAGGGGATGCTGTGTGGGAGGTACTGACATACCAAGGCTAAGACAGAACATCACTTTACATTAAAATAATCCCTGTAGACATAGCAGTCCCCTTTTAGGGTACGTCCGGAAACAAAAGAGAATGTGTGTTTTTAATTTAAAATCAATCTATTATAGATAGAGAAGTTTCACAAAGAGGCCTCCCCTAATGCTCTGGTCTCTTGTGCTCAAGAGGAGGATCCAACCCACAAAGATGCCTGCTGCATACAACCCATTTCCTGAGCAAGCAGCTGTGCCCTCGGCATGGCTATCGGTATGTCTAGGCGTCAGGGATTTACAAAATATCACAAGTCAATTGTGTTCAAATACAGTGAATTTTCTGAGATCTCCAGAACAAACCCTGTGCTACAATCCCACAAGTGTACATAAATTATCCTTTTAATTTATACATGCTTTCTTTATACACCATCAAACAAAACATCAATTTGACCATTATTATAAATATCCTACATACATTAAAGCATTCTTATCAGCAGACTGCCAGAGAAGGCTAAGCAGGCTACCTCCAGCAGCAGCCCAGCTTTCCATTAAGTCCAGCTCACCACACACCATCTTGGCCCTCAAAAAACCCTGTAGAGTACATCATGATTTAGGTGGTGTTGCTGAAGAAGGCTGTCCTCACTTGAGCTGCAGTGTTTAAACTGTAGAGGTGAGCTCCTGAAGGATGCCTACCCAAGGCAACCTTATGGGGCGAGATGTGTGTGTGTGCCCCACCAGCAAGGCATTGCTCCTCCAGTCCCGTGCTGCATCTGTGCAGGGCTAGCTCCATCGTCCTCCCCACCTGCTCCAGAAACTGCAGGGAGTTCTAAGGGTGTAAGGGATATTTGCCCACGTCATAACCCCAGTTATATAGGGGCCCTGGGCCCTTTCAGGCTTGATAGAGCAGATGGAGCAAAGCCTGCAGGGGAGGTGCAATGGCAGCAGCAGAAGGATGAGGAAGCAGCAGAGGCAAGAGCCAGGATGCAGGAGGGTGGACTTGGGGCAGACCGTACCATCACACCATGCCACACCAAGGGGCTTGCCCACAACAAGCCAGTTGGGAGCCCATGATGAAGACTATCTGCTTAATCCATGATCCCAGAGGTGCTTTTTGTAAGGAAACTTGCCTTCGCTTTTAAATAACGCTGGATTTATGATAAAACAGATGATTGTTTTTTAAGGGGACTCGTGCCATGTCTTCTTAAGCAGGGTGCCCCTAGTTGCTGGTACAATGTTCAGCCACAAAACGGATAGGTTTGAAACATATTCCCCACCCCACCACAACCATATCCAACTAAAAAATGGGTTCAGCGTAGTCCTGAGGTCTGAAAGGATTGCACACTGGCGTTTTGTATTCTC
>NW_010518251.1:56049-78895 GCF_000687285.1 Phaethon lepturus | reverse complement strand
GGCTTTCCTGAATCAATGATCATCAGCTCCAGCTATCCAGTCCCTCTGTTCTGCATTATCGGGCTGCCTGTCTTATGGACAGAATTTATACTTATTTGTAAGCAGCCCATGTCCCTGTTAGAATTTCTGGTTCATTCCACTCTCTTCTCCCTTCCTCCCACTTTTTTATTTTAGATCTGCAGATGTTTTCACAGACAGGGAAAATTTTTTTCCATTCTTCCTCTAGATGACCTTCCACAATTCTAGCTTATCAGATGGTGTGCACACTTACATACAAAAATAAAGAATGCAAATTTGGCTCTTGTTTTTAATACTAATTAAATGCATTAGAATAATTACATAAGTTTTATGCTCTATCCTGTATAATTTTAAAACAACTTTAAGCAGTACCTGACTACTTCTACAAGCTACCAGCATAATGCACCCAGGTTATCATCCTTCCTTACCAACCACTGACACTAGGATTGCTACTGGCAGGAAAGGACAATGGGAACATTAACTCCTCATCAAACAAATCTTCCCATAAATCAAAATCTATTCTTGTTCACATAATAGAAACAAGTTTTATTAAAACTGAGGCAAGGGAATGGAGCAAAGAGTCTGTAAGTTAATGGGAGACCCCAGGCCTGTTGAAGGAGAATTCAACCTTAAAGGTTAAATTGAAATTTCTTGAGGCAAGATGGAAATCCACAAATTTCGACCATGATTATATAGCATCATCTCCTGTCAATCATTCACTAATACAACATTAGCAAAGAAACACAATGTCAGAGTAAAAATGGGAATTAAAGAGGAGCTGAGATTTACTATTACTTTTTGAAAATTATTTGTCATGTCTTTCATTAGGCACTGATCTTTGGGAAGAGATGTTGAGCAACAAGTCCAAGGAGCTCAGTCCAAGGATAGTGGTGGTGGCAATGGAGTGACATAAGGTGCAGTTCCCTGCTAGGAATAACTTCCCTCTGAAGCAGGATTCTCTATACCCACACAAAGAACGTCCTTCCTCCTGCCTCAGCTAAGCCAAAAAAATCCCTAGACACCAGGCTCTGACTGCAATTATCTATGAAAATTAATATTACTTTGATTTTGTCAGCCTGTCAGAGAAGAGAAGCTTAGTCTTGCTCGCTGTAGCGACAGCAGGGCAGAAAATCATCAGTTCCCACACGCCCCTGGCTCCCGCAGAAAGAGTGGAGGAGCAGGGGGAGAGGAGCAGCCCTCCAGGCGGGAGGAGGGAGAGCCAGGACGAACTCGAGAGTGGGGCAGGAAGCAGGGAAAATGATGAAATCTAGCTCTGACATACCAATGCACAGCTGGCAGCATTAAGATTTTATGGTAAGTAGTAAGTAACAATAAATATGTTTTCTGCACTATCTTCTTGTGTCAGAGTATGCTGCCTGGGGCTAATAGCAAAAACTTATGCTCACTTGTGCTGTTTCTGTCTCCACTTTTCCATTGTCTGATTATTTAACACGAGGAATAGTACAGTCTCACTGCTATTAAGCCAGCGTTACCCCCACTGCAAGAAAAAAAATAAATTTGTTCTAATTAATTAATAATTATTGTAATAAATTATAAAACAGCCTGAATTATTAATTATCCAGATACAAATATTCCAGATGCAAAAAGCATATGACAGCAATAAGGACTTGCTTACACAGAAAGGAGTTACAGGTGAATCCAGAATAATTACTTCCAGACCACAGACATTCATTCTGGAATAAAAATGAGAAGTCCATGCATGGAGTTACCTAGGAGTCCAGTCTGAACTCCAAATCAATCCCACCCTCCCTCTGAATTAGCTCTATAGTGCAGACAAGGCTATATAGTTAAACTGTAACTCAAAAAAGGCAGGGAGTGGCAAAATTGTTCCTTAAGGAATTACCATGGACTTTTTTTTTTTTTAGGCTAGTATTATTCTAACTATGCATAACTTTCATAATAAGCATTTAATCAACTAACCCAATCACAGAGGATTTTTTTCAGTCCCCTTTCCGGAAGGCTCGGTTACTCGTTGCTCATATCTAACAAGCAACTTTGTACACTCCGTTAGATTTTGTGTTTCTGCAGCCTGCTTCAAATTCCACACACTTTATTCAATCATCTTCATCACACCTAAAGCTTAGTACAAAGTCTGCTCCAGGAAATTTCAGTTTACACAATTCCACAAGTCTAGTCCTTGATAGAGTTGGTGTTTGCTCTGGAACCATTTCATTTGCTCCCCAGCAAAATGCTTCTTCCAAGCACCAACACTACAAATTGAAACTCCAAAGGTGACAGCTGAGAAGACATCATTTTGATCCTTGACAGGGACTCTGCTGTGTACACACCTTCCTCAGATGGGGCACGCAGATGGAAGCAGCGGTAGCATTCCTACTCATTCTGAGACATGAAACCTAGCAAAAAAAAGACTGAAGTAGTGCAACTGCTCTCCATAAGTATAATGGGAGAGAAACCCCGAGAAGAGAAATTATGTGTTTAAATTCAAATTCAAGGTGGAATAAGAACAAGTAGGCATAAAAACCACCCCACTTTCACCAATTTGGGGTGAAAGTTAGAGGATTGCTTTTTAGCCAGTATAGCAGCTAACCTCCTAGAGAGAGTAGAGGGCACAGAGGGTTCAATCTCTTTCCGATTATATGACAGCACTGTTAGGGGAGCAGAAGTTTCATTCAAGAATTCAAAAGATCTTTTCTAATCTTCCATTCCTATGATGCAAATCAAGAAAGTTTTCATCCTCTGGTCAATTCTAAGTCCCCTTTCCATATTTGTTGGTCATCTCAGGCTACAATAATGTATTTTGAAACAAGAGATTGTTAGATAGAAAAGCATCACTCACTCTTTTTACAGGTTGGCAAAGAGAGGCAAGGAGAACATGCGATGTGGCCAAGGACAGGTAGGAGGACTGCAGAGGGGCAGGGACCTGGACAAAGTATGTCAGGTTTAACCAGGGGACTGAGCAGACCCCTTGGCCAGGGTAATGACTGGGTTAAGAGTGGCACTTTGTACAGTAGCTTTTTGCTTGAAGACTGTTTCTGTACTTGCTTGGTCATTCTAGACTTGTCAGAAGAGATTGAAGGGACCACTGAAATGGACTTAAGGGCTACTTAGAATGGAAAGTTTTTTTCATAAGATGAAGCTCTGCCCTGTACCTTTTCTACAACACCACACAAACTTTGTCTCCTTCACCACCTCCCTGTCCGCAAGGCTGCTTCTTCAATCCCAAAATCTCAGAATTCCACCCAGTGTTTGCAGGGAGAAAAATAATATTTCTCATTACATGTGAACACGTTTGTTGTGTTTTTTTTGCGGGTGGAATGGATTCAGTTTGCAATTCTTGGAGAATTACTGAAAAATGAAGATACCTGAAAAATAATTTCACAGTTAGCAGCTGCTACTATCTGATGAACTAAGGGTTTGCGTGCAAACTAAGGGTTTGTGTGCAACACCATAAAATAGAAACATGACCACAGATGTGATGAATATGGAGTGATGTTATTATTTTAATTTCACCATATTTTTCTCCTTGTCTCTCTTATTTTGGCATGAAATAATAGGGTATTTGTGACGCTACACAACTTATGTTTTCTATGTTCTGAGAAACAATTAGCTGAAAAGTTCTGTTTGATTTTTCTGAGATGGATCCAGGGAAAATAACCAATAGGTACCATCATTGTGTTTAAAAAGAAAAAGGAAAAAAAGGCAAAAAAAGAGGTCAACTTTTTCTGATGTCCTATCTGAAAACAACAGCCACAGAAATATAAAACTCTTAGCTTCTGCTATCACTGAAGTGATGTGATCTTATCTGATAGACCTGTCAAAGTGAATTTCTAATATATTGAATCACAAAAAACTATGTTGAAATGGTCTGACTTACACTCATAGGAGTCAAGAAGTTCCAGCTGAGGATAGAATTTGTCCTTGGCTCCTAAGTCTAGCCTGGGTCAGAAACACTTTCTGTTGGTGGAATTAAGTCTCTAAATTTTACCTGAGTGCAGCTATGCGATTTAACAGATCCAGGTCTTGATCCAGTATCAGTGTGTTTCAGAAGCAAGTTTTATGATTAAACTAATGAATGAGAACAGGGACTGATAAAGGAGATACTGAAGGGCTTAAAAGGAGTGTTCACATACAAGAATTGCTGTATGTTGCTGCAGTCAACACAGCTGCAGCTTAATAAAATAATATTAATGTATGTCTAAACAAAAATGAGGGTGGAGACTTTGTAAGCTCAGAAGAAATACTCTTTTAGAAAAAACCTGGGAAAAAAAAGGAGAGAGAGAGAGAATAAAGATAAAGCTCAGATAGTGAGTTCCCTTCACTAGCTCCTTGGGACATTCAGCAGCTCTGCCTGTTCTTCCAAATCCTACTTATTTAACCTTCTCCCCCCATCATTCACACTAAGAACTCATCTTTAAGAGTTCATTCTTTCCAAATAGTTTTTCTAGACGTTGCTCACTGCAGGACTGTTGGCAGGCCTGCACTAGGACAGCAGCAGCTCACAGCCATGGTTCATTAAGGTCCTCCCTTTGGAAGAGTCTTTCTCCTCACATGGATGGGATCTGCTGGGGCAGACCTCTGCTATGCTCTGTGTACGAATAAATCCAACCTGCAGTGGAGTGATGGCAGAGCAATTTAAATCACAGTATATCATGCACTTTAAGTCCCTGTACAGCCACTTTCTCACATGTAAAAAAGCACCAACTTGCACAGCAGAATGGAAGCAGAGGCAGAACAAGAACACATTTCTCATCTTTTCAAAGAAAGAGCTATGCATGTTTTGCAGGCTTCTACCTCAGACACCTCACAGACACCTGCAGAAAAAATAGGATTCCAGCTTTTCAAGGACACTTTGTAAGTTGCGACTGCTGTATTTTGTAAAAGGTTCCAGTAAAATAAACCTCTTATGTCAATTATCCTCCAATTTATTGTCCTGAAGTTAAATTTAATTTAGCTCTGGGTACCCAGAGCTGGGTACCTACCTGATCTTTTGCAAATGACAGTATGCCTCTTCATATTAATTAAATGACATCTGGTTTTAAGAAACATTCATGTCAGGAACCCATGATGCATAAGCAAGAGAAATTTGAGCATGGTAGATAGTCTAGAATAGAAAAGACTTAAGCCAGTGACGACTTTGAACACAAATGCAGAGAAATGTTCCTGACTCACATTAGAATCAAATAGCCTTTAATTTTAACTGAAGTCCTTGGTCATATTAAATATTAATGTTCGTGGCTAGAAGTGGCAAGTTTGAGACAGTCACCATCTCTCTTCAGGCTGCTTATATTGGATTCATTAGCAATTTATCATTGACATGAAGGCAGAATTCAATTCCATCTGTGAGCTCCAAAGTACATAAGACTTGGCATACCTGATGAATTGCAGATGAGCAGGAACTGGAGTTGCCATAATAGAGGTTAAAGGCTTCTGAAAGCTGCAACAATTTTATGGTATTATGCAATGTGGATAATAACCATAGTCGTCAAAGGTAGATTTTAATTAACTCTTCAAAGGAAGCAGTTGCATAAATTCGGAAACTTGCTACATTTTTAAACCTCAAATATCAAATTAGAGGATTATTTTAGGGATTTCTAACCACTTTAGACCTAATTCCTTTAGATTCTTTTGAGTTTCAATTTGATATTACTCAATTCATATCTTTTCCTAAATGTGAATCACAATCTTAACTGCAAGCGTTGGGCCAGGCTGGGCTACCTGAATAATCTTAAACAGTACTTGGAGCCAGGGAAAGCAGCAAGGCAATCAGAAGAGAAAGGCAACTCTTGACATGAGTAGCAGGGGAGCAGGCTGGCCCATTACAGGCAGAACTGTAGGTTAAATCTTAGGGATTTGGCTGCTTTGCTTACAGACACACAGAGGCTCAATAGCACAAAGGCTATCCATTCACCGTTCTCCTTTACATAACAAAAATTTATGTGAAAGAGTTGTTTGTGACAGACAGCTTTCCTAGCAGGCTGCCCCTGTAAGATTGTAGAAGATGGTGTGGTACCACACTGCCTAGAATTAAGCAGCAATAGTGGCTCTTACTATATAATACCAGACCCTGTCTTTAAGGCTTATTATCTGACCTTATCTATTATTAAACGCTTTGATGCCTAGAGTAGGCATCAGAAAATCATTTGAGGAGTGTAACAGTAGGAGATAGGAATAAATTAATCAGACATATCACCATGAAGCCAACTTCTAAACAGAAAATCCCTCTATCAGTACTTCCTTCTCACCATTATACTACAATTTAAAATAATTAAATACAGCGGCTGGGTTTTTCACACAAGCATAAGCAGAGAGGCAGACACCACATGCAATGTAACAGCAAAATGGAAACATAAAATATTAACCCAAGCTTGTGATCCACAGTTAAATTTGTGTGCAATAAAATGGAAATGTCACGTGTGATCATGGTTTCTCTACGTGTGTACACACATTGATTTCTGAACTTTGCGAAACATTTAGTTCCTTTAAACTAAGCTAGGAACTAAACTTGCAGTTGTATAAAGGTCACTGAAGTGTAAAGACACTTACTACTCTGGAGCTTGACCCTATGTAAAAATAAGGAGTGAAAAGCCAAATTCAACTGAATTATTTATAAAAAGTATTTAATATAATTATAATTTCCAAAGAGAAAAATATTACATTATAAGCCACTGAAAAAATACTTTATCCATAGTTTCACGAAATGAATATAAAAGTGAAAACACAACCTACTTTACACATAATGGAACAAGGAAACATAAAAACATGACAGAAAAGGAATCACAAAGTTACCAGAGTAGTAGGACCAGAAAGCACATGCTATCCTATCCACAACTCCTATCTCTCTTCCTCCCACCAACCCCACTGAACCTTTCTTCATGCTTTGGTCTTGAAAATATCCTCACGTGGAAATCAGATATGAAGCAAGATAAAAGTAAGGGTTTCATGTTTAAGGGTCAGTTCGAAGAGAAAGTTGCAAGGCAAGGCATCACATCCTACTACCAGTGTAATTCAAGTGGAGAGGAAAGATTGCTTCAAGTGGAGAGGATGGACCGGCATGGAAGTTGGGAAGAAAATTGAGGTTAATACCATGGGCGTGAATAATCCAACTGATAGAAAAGTGCAGAGCTGTAAGGGACTTCAGAAGTAAGGACAAAAGAAGCTTAAGTGCAACACAATTATCTTCTACCTCCACTCTCTGTATGACAGAGGAGGAAAATAATTTCAGCAGCTGCAATTTTGAATGCAATGGAAGTGAGCAGAAAGGAGTAGGATGCTGTCACTGAGAGAGCAGATGAGAATTTATTTGTACTAGATTGAATAAAACCCTGAAATCTTTTTTTTTTTTTTTCCCAATTCACAGAGAAGCATGTTGAGTCAAAGGCGTTCTTCAATCCAGCACTAATGTATCTGAGTTATAACTCAGTTGTGTTACTAGTGATTTGCAATTCATTAAACTTTTTCTGGGAGATGCAAGCAAGGAGATGCAAGGCTAGTAATCATCTGAAATATAAATTACATACAAAACCTAATGTAACATTTGGAAGTGATTAAAAACTGAAAAGGAAAAAATAAAAAATGAACGGGAAAGCTCAAACCCATCTGGGTATTATCTAAAATTAGAACAAACGATTATACAAGCAACCAGAGTAAGTACTTCCCACCAGTCCCAAAAACAAAAATAAAGCAGTAATGGAGCTATAGAAGGTGTGAAAAACAGTCAGGTAATAATGGATTTTCAGGCTGTGTTATGCAAACAAAAAATATGCTACTTTCATTTTTCTTCCTTAAAAGAGAAATGTGGATTAAAAAAAAAAATAGAATCATACTCCCTGTGATTTGTTGTGTTCTAGTGTCCTCCAATGGATACTTTTGAAAGTACTTGCTCTATAATAGCATATTAGAATTACAGCTGTGCCCCACTTAATGGTTTTTGTATGGCATTTACTGCAAGATATTGGGAAGGGGGAACAATGTAAGATCTTACAGACCCTTCATCTTTTTTCCTATACATACATACAGACACTGGCACAACCAAATCATCTCATCTTCAAAAAAGGAAAGAAGTGTGACCTTCTCTCAAGTTGTAGCTGTGCCACCTGAAGACTCACAGAGTTCGATACTGACCTTAGCTATTCATTCATCTTGTGAACCCAGAAAAGGAGAAAAAAAACAACAGGATAATGAGAGTGTAGGCAGCCTTCAGTAGCTATGTATAGGACAAAGACCCCAAAGCAGGATCTAGCAGTCTCTGGAGATGTGTGACACAGCTGACAGTTTCTGGAGCCACAGCTTCTCCCCCTTTCTTTCCAGCTGGTAAATTTGAATAACAGACCACTGAAGAAACATTCAATACTTTAATGTCTAAGTGAGAAAACACTAAAGTCAGCACTCATTTACGTTGATTTAGTTGATAAAATACTGCTGTCACTTGGAGCAGCAAAAATGGGGATCGTTTCGTGTCTTTTTCAAAGACCAAGATATAAAACTAGCTCTCATAATTTATAATCTGCAAGAACGATGCTCTAAACAGCTTTTCTGGGTACACAGTTTTGCTTTAGTCATTTAAGGCTTCTTTACATGGCGAAGTTAATGCACAGTAAGTTGGTGTAGCAAGCTTCTGTCCCTGGGTCAGTTGACAGTTGCCACTAGCCATGGCCTCTCTGCTCCTGATCACAGATCCTTATTGCTGTCAGTATCTTCTCCCAGAGGCAGTTGTCTAAGTGCTGCCTGCCCCACTCCCTAATCCAGTCTTTGCATCAGCCATCTCTTCCCAGGTACACTCACTTCTTCCAAATACTTCCAGGCAACATCTTTCTTAGGATAAGCTTGAAAGCCATCAATACAGAGCATGAAATAAACCTGTGTTAGTCACTACTTACATGGAAACTAATGCTGCCTTTGTGCAAGGTAGATTATCCTGCTTCCAAGGAAAATGAAGGTACAACTAATACGTACTATGAACATAGAATCATAGAATGGTTTGGGTTGGAAGGGACGTTTAAAGGTCATCTAGTCCAACCCCCATGCAATGAGCAGGGACCTCTTCCACTAAATTAGGTGGTTCAAAGCCCCATCCAACCCGGACCCTTCTCTTCTCCAGGCTGAACAACACCAACTCTCTTAGCCTGTCCTCATAAGGAGAGGTGCTCCATCCCTCTGATCATTTTTGTGGCCCTCCTCCGGACCCTCGCCAACAGGTCCATGTCTTTCCTGTGCTGAGGGCTCCAGAGCTGGACACAGTGCTCCAGGTGGGGTCTCAGCAGAGCTGAGTAGAGGGGCAGAATCACCTCCCTCAACCTGCTGACCATGCTGCTTTTGATGCGGACCAGGACGGTTGGCCTTCTGGGCTGCAAGCTCACATTGCCCGCTCATGTTCAGCTTTTCATCTACTAGTACCCCCAAGTCCTTCTCGGCAGGGCTGCTCTCGATCCCTTCATCCTCCAGCCTGTACTAATACCAGGGGTTGCCCTGACCCAAGTGCAGGACCCTGTATTTGGCCTTGTTGAACCTCATGAGGTTCACATGGGCCCACTTCTCAAGCTTGTCCAGGTCCCTCTGGATGGCATCCCATCCTTCAAGCATACCAAAATGTGCAAAAGAGCAATTAGCACAGAGTAGGTAGTGCACTGTAAATTCACCTTCTAGTTTATTTTGTGCCAGTCTACCTATCAGACACGGCCTTCAAAATCCAAATTCAGTCAAAGCAAGTCAATGTCACCATCCCACTGCCTCTTGTCTCCAGGGATTCATGGTCCTCCCAACTGAAGATAATCCTTATTTCCCTTCAGACAACATCCTTACATGCATCCCCATGTAGGTCCTATTCAGGGGAAAAAAGAAAAAAGATAAAATGCTTAAGAACCCAGAACTGTTTTATGCTACTGGCAGCAAGCATCTGACTGATGATCTCCACCAAACTTACAACATTTAAGGTCTTGAACAGAACTATACTTATACTCCAAGGTCCTGTGTCCTCTTACACCTCTCAGCTTCCTCCTACAATACATAATTTCCTGGATTTTTCTCTCTCTCTCACCCCTTCTCTCCAGAAATTTTTTTGAAACATTGTAAGACAGAACACCCCTAGTGTAGGTAACAACTTGGAAGCACAATCAGTGCCCAAGCAATCTAACAGACTTCTCACAGCTTAACATGAAAACACAGCTTTCATTAGTCAAAATGCAGAAAATCAAGTTCAACTAAATACAGCTATTTTGAAGAGAAGACCCTATTTAAAGTTGAAGACCATGACCGCAGCAATGCACTTAACTGAGCACTTTGAACAACCATGGCTGTTTTATCACTATTGTCTTATTAAAATACTAAGTGATAAAGAATTCTGTGTATCCTATTGACTGATCCCTCCAGTCACCATCTTAACTGCCTTCCCCATAAATTTCATGTTGCTATTATACATAAGGAGGAAGACTTACTAGGTTTCTTTACTGTAAATTTAGTAACTGCAGATCTTTCACTACTGCTCAGTGTGCTTTGAAGCTCTTTCACAAAGCTATATGACATGCTTTAATTCCTTCAAGTACAAAGTTTAGTAATATACTTCAAAGTCCCCTTATACACAGAGATGTCTGACACATTCTCAAATTCCTTGAAACAAAGTTCTATACTCTCATGTCTACCTCCTTCAAAAGAGAAAGTGTCCAACAGTTTCACATTCCATTAAAAACTGGGGGAGGGGTTATATGTTATAACATCTGCTACTCTTACAGAAAATTGTTTCTAGTTTCACAAATCCTTAAAGTTTTTTAATAGAGTTTGAATTCCCTCCTGTCTTTCATGTCCATCTTTTCTTTTTTTTCTTCAGCAAATCAAATATCTGATTTCTTGTGGGTTTTTTTCCCTTATGATCTGCAAGTAAACACAAAGAAAGTAGGACACAAACACTATAACAAGCTCTAGATGTTTTTGGAGGTGTTGCCTAAAAAAACTAAATCCCAAAAGTGATTTAAGCACTAATAATTTCTCACCCTCCCCAGCAGGATTTTAAGATTTTAATAAGCCTATAGTCACATAAAAAATTTTTACAGAAGTGCAAGAGAGCAAAATCCATTAGCAAAGAAATTAATTCTTTTTTAGGATCCGGTCTTCAGATGAGAACGCAGGTCTCTGGCTCTGTTTCTTGGGCACAGAGCCAGAACTTACTATTAACGTGAGTCAATAGGTTCCTACTGGAAACATGACTGCCCCAGTTCCCTCAGTTGCTTTTATAGGTCTCTTCTTAGAGGTAGCCATCAGCAGGCCCCCAAGCTTCCAACAATTGTATCCTTGAAGTCCAATTTCAAAAGCTTTATTCACAGATGCTAGAAGGGAAACCCCCATTACTCTCCCTAGATCTATTTTCAGCTTACTAGGTGGTGTTGAGAAGGGATTTATGCTCAAAGAATCTTTTTTTCCTTTCCCTTTTTGCAAGGGTGCAGAAAAATAAAGGCTGGTCAGTGCAGCTCTACCAGTGTATCACTCGGGGTGCAGGGTATGTTGCATGCCTTACTGCTCAACCCCACCAAGGCTTTGCACCTTGAAACCAGTGGGACGGGGGGCATATGTGAGCTTAACAACTCGTCTTGACCAAGTAAAAAAAAAACTGAAAACCATTCCAGTTTCATCAATTTCTCTTACAATTTGCCAAACAGCTTTGATGGTAGCCTTTGCAAGAAGCCCTGTGCAAGGCTAACAGGAGACACCAGAGGTGACTGTCAGATCCAGCGAAGGAAACTGTATCAGATCACAGGACTTCCAGACTGACAGACATGCTAATCTAGACCCACTCCTTCCGAATAGCCTGTGGGTCTCAATTAAAAGGCAGAAAGGAAGGAGAGAAATGACAGCACCAAAGAGACAACTAAAACCAATATGCTCCAACCTGGGTCAGTGCACTAAGTACTTCAGTGTCAAAAGGCAGTCTTGTCTCTATTTAAATCATCAGCAGGGCTGTAGGCAGCTTTTCTGAAAAAAATATTCAAAAAAGCCTGCCTAGTGATGTTCATTTTAAATGAAGGGGTTTAGTTTTTTGTATTTCAAGAAAGCAACTGTTCTAGATCAGTGGTTCCCAACTGGGACTAAATTTATACACACAGCTTCAGCTGAGAAAAAACAACAAAACAATACTCCAAACTTTTCAACATATCACAACCTCAGCTAAGCTCTACCTCTGTATATATTTATCTAAAAGAGCATATACACATGCATACATACAAAAATATTTTTATTCACTAGTAGCTGGAGAAGAGAAACGAACATAGAGACGTTGTTCCCAATTTTCTTAAATTCTCTATGGCTCCGTAAAAATATCCAAGAGTTAGTCTGAAATGTATGATTTTTATGTGCATAGAGTCCTTTGCAAATCCAGGGAATTACAAGCTTGGAAAAAAACTGTCAAAAATATTCAGCACTATTCTAACTTCACTCCTACTCAGCAGCTAAATGGTGTCAGTGAAGTTGAAAAGAGCAAAATTAAGATAAATGCCATGCTGTCTGATGTAAAGCCTTGTCAGTGGCAAGAAATCTATGGCTTTCAAGATTTAAAAAAACCAAACAAACAAACAAAAAACCACCACCAAACCTCTAGAGATCACTCCTGCTCACAGTATGTTTTCCTGTATAGCTTCAGATTGTTCTACATAATAGAATCATTCCC
Source organism: Phaethon lepturus (assembly GCF_000687285.1). Lineage (NCBI taxonomy): Eukaryota > Metazoa > Chordata > Aves > Phaethontiformes > Phaethontidae > Phaethon > Phaethon lepturus. The sequence goes on along the minus strand of NW_010518251.1, from coordinate 66,246 downwards.
AGATGAGCTATCGCTATCTTTTTCTTTCCTATTACCACTAGACCTGCAAATGCGTTAAGAAAGACTTAGCATAAAATTATTACTTTCAGATTCATTCCATGACTCTGCACTGACACTAACTGATTGCTGTAGGCCTTGAAAGAATGCCGGCTTTACAGGTTGTCTTCAGTAACTGCCTATTTTACCTACATCAGTTTAAACAGATGTATAGGGTAAGTAGTTTAACTATGCCCAATGTTATAAACATGACTCATCTTTGTAGAAGTCTCAGTATCACAGAGCAGAGCTCTTTCTGCTGTTTAAAAGATTATGTATCAAGAGTCTGGGACGTGCAAGTAGTGCATTAAGATTACAAAAGAGATGCCCCTTGAGAAGCTTTACAATTGGCTGGGTATAAAGATGCAAAGTGCTTTGGAAGGAAGAAGTTATCTTCTTTTGGTTATCAGAAAGGATGCAAACCTGGACATAAAGAATTACATGCTATGCTAATGTAAGGTGATGCAAACAAGGAGTTGCATTACGCTTGGGTGGTGTGAAGAGAGACAGCCAAAGGACTCTCCATCCGCTGGACTAGGCATGAATGGACATTCCCTGACACATGTGCTGTACCTTAGCTAACTTGAATTATTTCAAGTTTTTAGAAAAATAAGTATTTAATATCCTTGAAACTGTGTAATGTTAGGTTTTCTTTCTGCAGAAATCGTTTTTTCTTAAATCAGCTCACAGGGTGTACTTACCAAAAAACAGATAGAGTATATATTTATCCTGCAAGCCCAACTACAAATTCTTGATGAGCAAACCTCAGTGTTTTAATCAAATTTAGTTGTGTTGATGAGCAGAAAGACTGGTTAAGAATAAAATTCCCATCAAAAGCAAAATTATAAAAGCATAGCATAATATTCCTCTCTCTTCATTTGTTCAGTGTGATACCAGTAAAAGGCAAGTATAAAAATTCCATTGCACAACTTACTCTAAAACATATTCAGGGGGGAACTGGAAGCGCTGCAGTGAGCTGGATGGAACAAACTGCTGAAGATTTAGAACAAAGATACAGTTTACAGCCTGAGTCCTCATGTGACTCAAGTTATAAAATTATCCCCATGATAAATCACCAGTACTATAGAACACATGATATTAGAGAGGGGATTTATGGTCCACTTGTTGTAAAAGGTGTAGACACAGAAATACTAAAAATTATTTTCTACTGGAAATCTGAAGGAGCAACGTATAACATAAAGATATTCCATGTATTAAAGGAAACCATTACAGTCATTTTGAGTCAGTGAGGTGAAGCTCACATGCAATCTTTTAGCTCCCTGGATTTGGTCTGCCAAACAGTGAGCAATCAAACTGAACAAGATATTGTTGCTCTAAGTCTGTTCATCTGTCATATTTGGCAAGTGTTGGTCATGTCATACCTGTTTCTTCCTCAGGAGAAAAAAAAACAAAAAAACCAAAAAAAACCACCCACAAACCCAGCACTTACAATACAAGCAGAAGCCTCCTGCCCTGGCAAGAGTCTCTTTTCCTCTCTCCAGAACTCTGCTTTTCAGTGCTGGGGGTAATTTGCTGAGAGCAGGACTTGGGAGCAGTTGCACAGCCGTAGCCGTGGGCCTGTCTGCGGTCACTTACTCCACCGACAGCACAGCATACAAAGTGTTTTCCGGGTAGATACAGCAAACTTCACACCATGGATAGTCTTCAAGATTGTGATTCTGCAAAATGCTGAGCGTTTGCATCCCAGTGCCATAAAGCACGCGTGTAATTTCAGGAATGAAAAGAATAACACTGACATATACGCTGTTAAAGTGTGTGGAGAGACACCTGGAATGGCATCTTTACCTTACATGCCTGTGAAGTGCTTGGCATATGATAAGTAGTCAGTCTGAGCAACACTCAATGCACACAAGAATTTTTTATGCTTCTAATTATATCCAGTACATTCAACATCTTGCAGGACTAAACCCTCAGAGGCAGCATATAGAAAAGACAGGAGAGGGGGAGATTTTGACAGAGTATCAAAGGGATACAAAGCTGGATTTCTGGAAACTGGAATCACACGAAGACTAAAGCTGGCTGAACAAGGGCTTACTGGAAGCATGTGAAGAGCAGAGTCATGATATCTATAATACAGCATTGTTAAGTCCTAATTTTGGCACGTCTCTCAGCCTACACAAAGTTTTTCTTGAAAACTCTTAGTCCGAAAAGGAGACATGCAGAAAAGGTTTTGAAAAAAAAACTTAGCCAAAGACAACTCCTCACAAAGCAGGTGCTTGAGAGTGACTGGAAGGAGGCAAGGAAACTTTGAAAACCTTCCCGTTTCTTGAGCTCTGCTGTATCTGCAAGGGTTTTCTCATTTCCCTGCTAGACCGAACTGAAGTGCTACATTGGCTTCCACCCTGCAAACCATCCAGGTGCAGCTCCAGCTGAGCTTTGTGCTAAACTACTTGGAGGATTACAACCTTAAACATCACTTCAAAGGGGCAGCTGAAATTTAACCACATGCTAGAAAAGTGAAAATAATTTCACTCAACTCAAAGAAAGGCTGCACATATTTGAAGTGAAAATGCACAGGTTTAATGCAAAGCCATTCAGCAATTAGTAAAGAAAATGAGCGTGTTATTAATGTCTGAATAATCCTCTGCATTAGTTTTCATAATGTTTTCTAAGTATATATTAATGCTAGAAGGAGACAGGACAGTACCTTGAGAGGGGGTTTTCCTAGGGCATTTCATCAAAGCAGGATTTAAATCTGGGAGCAAAGAGAAAAATTGCAGACTGAGAGGTTATTTTAAAACCTTTTCTCCCCACAATGTTCCTTATGTATTGTATTAGCACTCCACATGCTACAACTACTTTAATAGGCATTTCAACCTGCAGGGAAGTTAAAGAATACTGCAGAGAGTGAATATTATTATTCCTACTTGTCATCAGTGATAACAAATATTCTAATCATGCATTATCTCATCTAGCCTAGGAGATACCAGGGTAGATCCTCAAACACATTTCTGGTGCTTTACATATTTGGAGAGCTGTATTCTTCTCATTCTGCAATTGTACACTTTATACTGTTCTGTTAAAGAACATACAGTTAAAACATCGGAATAAATTTCTGAATTTTCCTTTCTATTCTCAGACACATGAATTTGAGGATTAGGGCATCCAGAAAAACCACCTTTGTTTAAAAGGTCTTGAACATTCCCTCTTCCAGGATCTGGGGACAGCTGACCACCCCTGAAAAGACTCAGATCAGTTATTAAGGATCTATATTAGACACCTAAATTTTAAAAAGTTTTGATCATTCCAAAGAACTGTTGTTTTGTGTAGTTACATGGATAAATACAGTTCTCTTCAAAATCCTCCAATATTGTCTTCCCCCACCTCAAATTTAGCCAAGGATTATTGGGGAAGGAGGGATAACAGCAGAACTCAACTACAGGGACAAAAAAAAAATGTTTCACCAAAAGAGGCCAGCAAATTCACAGCCATTCCAGCTTTGCAACAACTTCTGCCCAGTGTGTTGCCTTGCCATAGAAGCAGAAAGTACTACCTTCACAGAGTCTCCAGTACTCAGTATTTCTTTCCTTTGGGCAGGGTGAGGGTGTTTCTAACTACCTTTACCTTTGAAATAGCAATCTTACCCATCTTTTGCTTTGCTGGGGGATGGCCTAGACCAGGGGTAGAGGGACAGGGGACACAGAGATGTTGCTAGGTGAAATGGAAGAGGGGGCAAGTCCTAATGACACTTACTTACAGGTCTTTAGTTTCTACAATCGTCTTTAGTTTCTACAAACAACAATTTGAAGAACAACAGAAAGGCTGAATAGGAAATTGAGTGAAAAAAAAAGGGTTTTATCCTTGAAGAGTGATTGTATAAATTTACAATCATCCAGGTTTTCAACACTGCAACGAAGGTAACACATTTTTTTTATAATGTGAATAAGAGGAGTAAAAGAGAAAATGAAAAAAATGCCAAGATCTATTTATCTGTTCAAGGAAACAAAGAGGTACGATCCTTTTTTTTTCCTGCTGTATTTCCAAGGTCAAATACAGCCCTTTGCTGTACAAGGTAACAACCACAAGCACACACCTAGAAAGCAGCACTGTGGCAACACAGCACCTGCGGGTAGGAATTCTCACTGAAATCTTCTCAAAGTCACTGAAACTGCTGGAGTCCAAGGTTTGTAGCAGGCACAGCTCCATGGCAGGTGTGCCAGGCTCTCCAGCTGGATGGCAGCCCTTCGTCAGCATCACTTGACTCCCAAAGAATTGGAGGCCTGGGGGAAAACTCCAGATCTGGCACAGTAAGAACAGAAAGCCTTGAATTCATGCTCCTCTATGCGGATCACAAAAAAACCTTACAATCATTAATTAAAAAAAAAAAAAAAAACCTTTGCAAATCCTTCCAGAAACAGAAGGATATCTTTTAACAACCATGGGTTCAGTCGCTGTTGCATGTAACACCAATTCTATGCAGCACACAGAAACAAGGCATAAGTCAAGTGTAAAGAAGTGAAAGGTATTAAACGACCCGGTAGTAGGGATTTCAGTGGAGATTTTAACTGCTTGTGATGGATTGTGTCTGGAACAGAAGTATTAACATCCTTATTCTTCCTAAATCTGCAATACCATCTTTGCTGACCCCAAGAGATCAGTGCCTTTCTCTATAAAGCCCATCCACAGGCCATTTGCACACTACTATTTATCACAAAGCTGTTTCATTAATGACTTGCTCAAAAGGGTCAGCACAACTCTGCTCTTTCAAAGATCCCTCAAGAATTATCATATTTGAAGACTTTCAGCATGGAACTGAAGATTAATTGTTTAACCTGAGAGTCATTATGGGCTGCTTAAATGATTGAAGTGAAGAGAGAGGGTTTTATGAAGTTCTTACATTTATACAGGATAGCTACACTGGGAAAGCTTTCTTTCTTTTAATTAGATTAAACTGCCAAGAAGCAGAGGCAAAAGGCATTTCCCTGGCCAAAATCTCCTCACTCCTATTCCTCATGCAATTCCACCAAGGTAAATTCCTACCAAGTGAAGCAGAGCCCTCTCTTTGCTCAGCTGCACATCTGAATCACTTCAGGTTTCTCTAAGGGAAACCTACAGCCTCAACTAAGGTTTCTGACATCCCAGACCTATGGAATTAGGACTACCTTGCATTTCTTGGATGGTATGTCTGTCTACTACTGCATCTTAATAAAAAGACTGTGTATTTTAGTCAAAAGAATGTGTACCTTTCCCACAATTTATTATTATTTCACTGGAATCCAGCAAGAAAGTTTGCATACAATTTATTTTTTAAAGTGTACAGCAGTTTGCAATTGCTGGTACTGCACACTTTACATTCTGCCCCTAGAAATTCAAAAATATGTCATTTATCACCCATTGCTGTTAATTTAGAACAGGTTCTGTGCTATGATGCTGCAGTTCCCACACCTTTAACGAAATTAACTTACCCAATGTATTTGCTAATATCGCAGCAGATAGAAAAAAAGGCAAGAGCACAAAGGTAGATTTGGCAGGATTCACATTCTAAGCCCAAGTTTACAGTTTGAACTCTTGAGTCTTATTTAATTTATTAGAAGTGAAACTTGCTTATTCATACCTAGGGCCAGGAAGATCCACTAGCTCATACAAAAAACTTGGATTTCTAGGACTGATTCCTACTGCCACTCTTCAGCTGAACTTTTAGCAGCAACAGCTACCCTTGCAGCCATCATGTGTGTCACATTTCTGAACTATTTCAGACAGTAAGGTCATGAGCTCTTATTTTGTTCCTTAAATCTCAGGAAATAAGGCAAGATATCCCTGTAAAAAAAGTTGAGAAATTTAACATTCTTCTGAGGCAAAAGTGTGTTAAAATGAAATTATTTGTATAAATAAGACTGGTTGCAACTAATGTCATTTATCTTAGTCTTTCTAGCTAAAGTTTTAGAAGAACACAAAGTCTTTCAGAGTTATTTATAAGTTTACAACTTAAAGATTTTTTCACTGATCTTACCTGGGAGGAAAAGAAAGCCATTTCAGAATATACATTAATCATTGACTTCAGAAGACTGAGATTTGTACTTTCAGCGCATCATGCTACAAAAACTTGCACAGTGACTCAAAATGAACCAGTAAGCAGCAGCAATGGCTGCTTTAGACTAACTTTGCCTCCTGCAAAACATACAGGCTGCTGTTTCCCTCATGAGCTAGTTGCAGGAAGCAGGAGCAGCTGGAGAACCCCAAACCTCTTCAGGCTTCTGCTATGCCAGTGTGCGGTGCCCCAGCTGAGACCACCAATGGGAGTAACAAAAGGAAGAACACAGAAGTTCAGATGCACCACGGCCTCTGAGATGGTTTCTCCTTTCTAGGAGCCTCCAAAAGCTTATGTGTACCTACAGCACAGATAGAGGCCACAGCCGTGCCAGTTGCACACCTAACCCCATCAACAGCACAGATAGAAGGGTGGGAATATTATACTTTATGGGAAGGAGAGGAGTAGTAATAGTCTGACAGTAATTCACCAGTAAAGATAAGACTGATAACAAAAGGAATTAATCTGAAGAGAGGCCATGAGTTGTGATTGTATTACTGTGAAAGGAGGGAGGAGCCTGTTTTCAACCAGAAATGCTCAGTGCAAGAGAGCTGTTACAGAAAACGAAGGCCTCGGGCTGCTCTTCCTTCCCTAGTCCATTGCCCACACCTGCCTCTGACCCAGCAGCTGCTGTGGTCCCTGAGAGTGGCCAGGCGAGCTGCTCCCACGGGCTCTCCATCACACGCGTCAGGCAGAGCCACATGGATCAGCTAAAACTGGTACTTTCAAAAAACTGAGGGTACTGAGGCAGCAGGTTGTGAAAACTGGCTTTAAGAAACGAGCTGCACAAGGGGCCTCTTGCCTCTCTCCCATTCCCTCCAGCAGGATCCATACCCCATCCCATTTCTCTTTTTTTTTTTTTCTAGTTCATCAGAGCTGATGTTTTTCAGTTTACAAGCACTATCTAGCCTACATAAAAGAGGATGAGGGTGGGGAACAGAAAACAGGGAGCCCGTACCCAGCCAGTACATATCAAAATGGCCCAGCTGGTTGGACTGGGATGTGCACAGCCCACAGCCCCTGCTCCCAGGTCCATCCACCAAAGAGCTGCCTTGCTGGTCACCGCCAGCCCAGGGGCTCCACTTGCCACGGGACTGATGAGAGTTATTTTATCTAACGCAGACAGATTTTCTTGAGGCTAAGTAGGGAGTTTTCACAGAGACTGCTCCCCTAACAGAGCCCTGGAGTAAAAAAATCTCTCGGTAGGACAGAAAGGGACTGAAAATAGCTGTAGGTCAATGACCTTCTGTGTTGGCGCAGCTGGATCTGGGAGCTGAATCTACATTACTTTAAGATGCAGTATGTCACAGTTAAGGTAGGAATAACTTTTATCAGCAGTTTCAGTCATTTTCTTTCCCCTTAATTAGTCTTATATGTTGTAGTGGGAGGAAGAGTTGTGGAAGCAGGTATAGAAAGCTGCAGAAAAGTTATAGTTCAGAGAAGCCAGGGTTTGCACCAGTTTAAGTAGCTTTGGGGTCTTTGTGATCTATATGACATACCGGTTGGAAAGAGTATTAACACTGCCAGAGGCCAGACCATGCTCTTACGCATAACTGCTGCAGAGATACAGCAATCTCATCCACACACCCGGCGCAGACCCGAGGCCAGGGCATTCCCAGGAGTTACTTTTCCACCCCAACCTGGCCGGGGAACGAGCTCTCCAGGCTGCGACGGTAACTCCTAACCTGATACTTGAGCTCCTCCATGTGGCAAGCAGCAGTCTTAATCTTTCCCGTGTATAACAAAGAACTTCCTTATTCTTCACAGCGTTTTTCCTTTCATTATTTTTCCTACAGAAAATTAAACATTACCAAAGATACCATATTACACTATGGGGCAAGAACGATTATTTCTGAGGATAATGAAAGGAGAACAAAGGCAGCATTACTCTGATAATTGCTGTTAGTCACGAATGGGGACGTTCATAACATGATGTAGTTAATTTGCATGTTCACCAAAAAAAACTGTTCCAAATTCAGATACAGATCAACTGTTTTAAACAGTCAGCTCTGGACAAAATCGTACATGAATTCAAATAGCCTCTTGATTAAAGTAGTGCCCTTCCCATGGTGACACATCTAGCAAAATGGATTCTATTATGTTGAAGATTTATAACTTCTGTTCTGTCAAGCTAGAAATAACAAGACATAGTTCAGGTTTATTCCTTGAAAAATTGATAAAGAGGTTTTTATATTAAACTGCAGCCAAGGGAGAATCTATCTGCCTCTTTTAAGGAGTATCTGAAAATTAAAGACAGCATTTGCTTAAAAGAAAAAGGCTTATGATTGATCCCAAGTACATCAGTGCAAAAAAGCTATTAAGGACATTTCTTTTTCCCAGCCATTTAACATTTCAAGTTGTTTTGCATGCTATAGAATATTGTTCAGTCAGGTTTCGTTCTGTGCTGAAGGCCAGTATCCTCTCCTAGTCCCGTATGCTTACCTGGCAATGCCAGTTTATTCACGCATGACCTACCAAGCTCACACACTTGCTCTTCCATTGACACTGTAAGAAGCACTGGTGAAACTGCTCAGTTTTAAATTCACTTGTTGTTGGTTTTTTTGATACACAGTCACTTCTCATGTCATAAATTAAGTTCTTTAATGTATATACTCAAAGAATATTTAGGTTGATTATGGGTAGAGCTCAGACTTTGTTTTAAAGTTGCTTTTTCTTAATGGAGACCTCAACTTCTGCATGTTTGGGCTTTTTTGGGTGTTTTGGGTTTTTTTTTTGGGCAGGGGGGACACAAACCACACTAGCATGAGAAAAATCAGCAAACAGAGGACACACATCTGAGCTGCCTCAGTGGCGGCTAAGCCACAGGAAAGGAAGGAGAGGTAGCAGGAAAAACATGACCTTTCCTGAAATACCTATACAGAACCTACAAGCAAAAGAACAGTATTTGAGGAGGCAGGTGGGCAGACATATCCACCTCCATCATCTTTCTCAGGGTTGCATGGATAGCCTGTTTTCAAAGTTCCTCTTTTAGCCCACAAACTCTGAAGAAGTCAAATGCGGTGGATAGCAGACAGCAGGGCAAAGGAAGTGAACCAACCTCACCTCCTCCCTCTGAAAAGTAAGAACTTAGAAAAGCTTGTCAAAAAAGGAAAAATAAACGCTCACTATTTTTTAATTCAAAAGAACTGAGCTCTCCCTAAAATTTTTTAGCTTTTTGAACTTCATGCCTTTGTCAGGCAATCGTCCAGTTATCCACAAGTTTTCCCAAGTCCAAAATTGCACAAACCAGAAATAAGTTGATCACTCAGTGCCTTGGCTCTCAGGAAGATGAAGACATGCTTACAGAGATTTCTGTTCTTAGTAACTTTATTCTAACCATCAGAAACTCTTAAGCAATCATACAGTCCCCTATAGCCACATCTAAAGATCCCAAATAATGCTTTCAAATCTAGCTTTGCTATAGTCCTTGCTTTATCAATTGTTACAGACAGAGGGAGCAAACTACTAATCAGAGGGAAGGGAAAGGGCTCATTTAGTGAAGAAACTGCTCTAAGAGGAATAGTCCTACAGCACAGGTGGGAGAAGGATGGCATGAGACCTGTTCATTTCATGACTGATCTGTGTAGTCTGTTTTCTTCAGCCTAAGACCCACATGAAAGTCAAGAGGCAGAGTGTGTTACCATGTTCAAGCAGCATCAGTGAACTGTTTTTGTTTGATGTATGGGAATGCTCTTGCTTCCTTTTCAGTAACAACATGAGGCAGGAAATGGGAGAAGCAGGGACATTAAAAATAATAATAATAAATAAAAAAGAGGGAAAGGAAAAACAAGAGGGTAAAAACATTCATGTATCCTGAGGAGCTTGTGTCTTACAAAGCCTCGTTTAAGCTAATTCCCACATACAGCCATGTGACTAATACAAATTCTGTGGTATTTGCTGTTAAAAAAAACTCCAATAATTAAATATATTTAAAAAAAGTGTTAACTCATTTTTTTAGTATATTTATTTGTATTGTACATTAGAAACCCTATGTTTATGTTGTTGAAATCCTCATCTTCCACAGAGCAAGGAAAGCAATGAGAACTTCCACATGCCATCCCATTCCCAAGTCATACCCTGGAGGGACTCTTAGCTCACCAAGTCCTTCTCCT